>NC_053488.1:77505671-77771709 GCF_015227805.2 Hirundo rustica | reverse complement strand
ATACGGTGGAGGTTGACGTACTCACAAGTATGGACAGCAAACCCTTGTCCCTTCCAAAGGGGACTTTTCTCATTTGCGGTGATAGGGCTTGGTCAGGCATCCCCCCTCACCACACAGGAGGTCCTTGTACTTTGGGACAGTTGAGCCTGTTTACCCCCAATAAAACTACTCTTGCGAATTGGCACCACAAAATTTCTCCTAATTCGGCTATCCAGAAAAGAGACCTAAGCGCAATTGACCCTGATTGTGACTTGGAAATTGTGCATTGGTCGAAACCTAAAGGAGTAGCTGACACGATCTTTCTGCCATGGGTTGCAATTGCGAAAGCTCTAGGTGAATTGGCCCACCTAGAGTGCTGGGTGGCCAAACAGGCCAATTTGACGACTGATGCCCTAATGAACCTCCTGGGTGAGGAGGAGACAACGAGGCAGGCCACTCTTCAAAACCGGGCAGCCATTGATTACCTTCTTTTGTTACACGGCCACCGGTGCGAAGAATTTGAGGGGCTCTGCTGTTTTAACTTAACATCTAAAGCGGAAAACATCCATGACACCATCAGCCAAATGAAAGAGATGGTCACGAACATCAAGCGGGAGAGAGACGACTGGCTGAACGACATCTTCAGTAGCTGGGGACTTTCGGGGTGGGTTTCATCTGTTATAAAAACCTTGTTGTTATGTTTATTTGTCCTAATGTTAGTTATAATTGCATTCGGTCTCCTTAAGAGAATGTTGTACAATTTAATTGCCACCTCACACTCCCCCTCCGTTAATTGTCTCAACGTGACGTCAGAGAGTCGAGAAGAGGATACGGAACTGGAGTTTAAGGAAGCGCTGGAGGGTACCCCTGAAGATGAAGATGGAAGGAACCCCGACGAGGAGCAGCATGGACTGGGGTACCCCACCCAGCAAGAGTGGTTTGCGGAGGCCTACCCTCAGTCTGAATACCTCCCTCCTCGGTTCCAGTTTCGGTCCTCTTAAAAACAAAAAAGGGGGAGATGTGGCGGTGCACGTTTATTTCATTTGTTTTATGTTTTAGAATAAGTTTGTTGTAATGGTTCTGTCCTTGTACCCCCCTGTTCTGCGAATGGTTCCAACTTGTTTATCGGTTAGAGAGCAATGTTCGTTTTTTGTCAATCATCCCTTCCCCCTTATCCCTACTTGTCAATCCTCTCCCTCTCTCCTTGGGCGCCCCGTCCATCACTTCGGGGCCCTTCCCTGGATTCTGGAAAGGTCCAGGGAGGGCGTCGAGTGATTGGAGGGGACTCGGGAAATCCCCCACCCCTATCTTGTGACTGGTCCTCTGTTCTGTAGTTCACACCCCCAGTTACGCCCCACTGTTTTCCTATTGGCTGACCCGTTGTCGCCACCCCTAAACCCTCCCCTGAATAAAAGCTTGTGCACGGTTCTGTTCGAGGCTCTCCTCGGGCAGCAGTTGACCAAGGCGGAGCTCCATTCCGGTCTCCCCTTCAATAAAGCCATCTAGTCACCCTGCTTGAGAGAGAGTCGGCTCTTTTCTCTGCCGCCGCGGTCCTGCCGACACCGAGTGCCCGTTGCTGTGTGGGGGAACCAAGACCCCGCAGGGAGGAGGTGGCTTGCTCTGCCTGCCACCGCGACCTCTCCGCGCGCTTGCCGCAGTGTAGGCTGAGCTAGCCTGGGGCTGCGCTTCTCCAGCGCTTTGGGACACTGCGACAAGTAATAGTCACTGCTAGCTAGTTTCAAGCTTATAATCAATCACAGCTGTCAATACATTCTTCACATATTCTTGGTACATATTAACATCATATGTCACAATATTAATAGTTTCAAATGAGGCCAAAGCCCATTGCATTAAACTCCCTGTATATATACAGCAAAATAAACATCCTTGCTTACTGTAACTCACTATCTCTATTTAAAAAAAGCTAGGAAAAACAGTGGTCTGGGGCAGGTCATCCCTCAGGTCGGGAGAAGGACAAGGGGACAGAACAAGACCTTCTTCTCAAGATTATGCTACTTACTCTTTTTATCTACTTTGTCAAATCCTTGCTACTCTGGTCTGCAGAAGGGAAGAAAAGATACAGGCAGACCTCAAACAGTACAAATTACTACTCCCGTGCAGTCAGCCCTGCTACATTCACTGGCTTTTCTATCTTACATATATCAGTAGGGAAAAAAAGATCTTTAAAGTTCATTATATATCAGTGGATTTTAAGTGTTCCAAGAGCTCAAGGCATCTAGCATTCAGGGAGCATAGGATCTGGGATTGCTGATTGTCTCAGATTTAAGTTGTCTTTTAATCAGATCTATTTATGTGAAATGTTACACAGCTTATAAAAATATTGTTTGGTTTGGATTATATCTGATAAGCTTCCCTGCTTCCCAGTGAAAAGAGAGAAAGCAAGGCACATTTCCATGCATACAGTGAATGTAGATGCTTCCATCAACATCTGACAATTTCAAAATACTCCTTATACTTGAATTTTATCTGGTAATCTTACATTTCTGATACCTTTTTTCTGCTCCTTTGCTGAGTTGCTCCATTTGCAGTGTTATTTAGAGATAACTTTGTTAAATACTGACATATGCCTTGTAATGCACGACACATTCTGCAAATGAGATCTCAAATAAAGAAGGGCAATGCTGGCAATATATTGTATGTTTTCTACCCTATCTTGTCATACCCTAATGCAAATGCAACTGAATCCAAGACTGGACCTGAGATGACAACTTCAGGATAGTCATTCTTACTCCTCCATTTGCTTTCATAAAATGGTGTTCAGAGGTATTCTGCTTAGGCTGCAGGACTGAACAAATAGTCTGTTCTGCATGAGAAAGAGGAACTGTCTTATTTAAGGCAGAATGCAGAGCTACCTTTCCATCCCTCTCCCATTTTCTCTTGATTTAGCAAAGGATCTGTACAGGTACTTGACTAGGCACACTGGGCAAACAACTCTATGTGACATGGCTTGAGCAGGAGGCTTAGGCCATATGATCTTAGGAGATCCCTGCCAATGCAAACAGTTTTGGGATTGCTTTAATCTTAAAAATATATATTTTACATACCCTTTATATATTTTTTCTCAGGGTAGTTTCCTGACCAGTTCCAGCTGCGGCAAAGACAATGTAAAACCAAGCTGGGATTCTGTCAACTCTTACAGAGGGACGAGTCCAAGTTGAGAGTTGTGAGCTTGTGTGCAAAGTCACTTTCCATTGTTCAATAAATTTCTAGTGCATCATCAGTCTAATTGGACGGATGAGGGGTGTGTACTCAGAAGCTCTCTAGTGTCGTAGCTACCAACAGACAAATAATTTGTGGACCATACTTCAACTGCGAGGTTCTGTGGAGGAATAGTTAAGGAGAAAAGAAAAAAAGAAAAAAAAAAAGAAAAAGAAAAAGAAAAAAAAAAAAAAAAAAAAAAAAAAAGCAACATTCAACAGGAGACAGAATTCTCATTGTGCCCCTTCATTGTATATTCTCCATGTTCCCTTTTCTGCTCAGTGGCACAGGCCAGTTTGGGACACTCTAAATTGTCAAGAGCAGCAAGGGGTTACCC
This sequence comes from Hirundo rustica, assembly GCF_015227805.2. Taxonomy (NCBI): domain Eukaryota; kingdom Metazoa; phylum Chordata; class Aves; order Passeriformes; family Hirundinidae; genus Hirundo; species Hirundo rustica. Next base: position 77,768,174 of record NC_053488.1, on the reverse strand, counting down.
GGAGTGTGCTTTGTTTGGCAATACAGATGGCTTTTTTTGTTAACTGACTTGAACCTATTGTCTGTGCACCCCCCTCCCAAACCTCTCTCCTGCCATCACCACCCTTATCCCCAGCCCAGCTCACCCTCCACAGATCCCCTTACTTTGGGTTCATGAAGTACAAATTAGCATAATCAGATTATCTGCATGGGGTTGTTCAGCATGGAGCTGAAAAGGAAGAAAAGAAAAAGTGGCTTAGAGAGAAGCCCTGAGGAGGGGAGAGCGGGTGGCATTGCTGTTGTGCTGTGGTGCTGAAAACTTGCACCTGCATAGCAAGCAGATCCTCTTCTCACTAAGGACCCTTAGATGGTATTAAAGGATAGGAATTAATTGGGGAGGGGAGGGGAGGGGAGGGGAGGAGAGGAGAGGAGAGGAGAGGAGAGGAGAGGAGAGGAGAGGAGAGGAGAGGAGAGGAGAGGAGAGGAGAGGAGAGGAGAGGAGAGGTTCTATTGATTTAGCTGTCTGGACTGGGAATGTATGCTTTACTGACAGAAAAACAATTTGATTTCTATTCATCATGGAGAGGAGATGATCTTGGTAATCTGGCCTATCAAGATAAGACTTTTAGAGTTTCTGCAGGAGACTGATAAGAAACGTGGTCGGGAAAAAAAAAAAAAAAAAATCTGTCTAGGGGCAGGGTTTGCATCTGGGGGTGAAGGGGGCAGCAGGGGGTGTGGTTCCCGGGCATTTTCTGTGGTGGGCTTGCCTTGCTAAGAGTAGTAAACAATCTGCTGGATTGGCTTAGTGCCTGCCCTAATTTTCTTCTTTCTGTCCATGCTGGGAGATGAATGCTCCCAGAGGACTCAGGACTCAAGACTCAAATCCGTAGCCACAGGTCTGAAAAACAGCTAGGGGCTCTATATCCTTGTGTATTCAAGAACAAGAGATTAAATGACTTGAAGATTCCTGTTTTTAACAATATATCCAGGCTGCTTCTACACTATCATCTCTTCCAGCTGAATTGTCTGACCACTCACCCTCATCTTTCTGATGTATCTTAAAGGCATGCATGGACAGAGATTACAAGAAAAACACCCCAAAAACCAGTCATGGCAACCCTAAAACGTTTCAAGTTAAGCCCTCAGGATCAAGAGTTTTGTGAACAGCCCCAGCCCTAGAGTTTTTCAGTTCTTCAGAGAGTCAGGATAAAAGGAAACATAAATGTCAGGGTAAGTCATACTTTTAGGCAGTATTTTTGACAAACTCCTGCCTAACTTGAACCTCCAGTTTTCAAGAAGCACTGTCTTTGGTTTGATTTATCTTAACAGCACAACACAGGAAATATTGCTGGAAATATTTAATTGATGGAGCTGTGGTAAATAGCAGAGAAACTTTTTAATATTATTTTAGCAGTATTTTCACTTCTTTGAATTTAAAAACTTCACTTTAGCAGTTTACAGTTGTACTGTTGAGGGAAACAGAAAACATATTTGATGATCAGAAACACATAACCACTTATGTATGTTTTGGTTCAGGTGCCTGTACTTTTGGAAAATATTTGAGATTAATAGGACCCAATCAATTCAAAATTACCAAACTGCCAGTTTGAATTACTTGTTAGATGTAAGAGAACAAGATGATGTTACTCTATTTTCTGCAGCTGACATATACAGGAGTCATAGAGAAGAAATCTCTGTCCCTACAAGTGTAGTGTCCATTCAGGTTATGTCAGCCATGGTTAATTCACCCTCCATGCTTTCACTGGGAATCTGTCTTGTTGTTTGTTTGGGTGGTGTGGTTTTTGTGTTGTGGTTTTTTTTTTTTTTTTTTTTTTTTTTTTTTTTTTTTTTTTTTTTTTCCCACTTACATTATTCTTTAGTCTGAAAGAATATTTTTTGTTATAAAGGAAAAATTAGTGTGGTTTTGTTTTCATGTGACCTTAAGTGAACTTAAATGGATTTCAAGGAGATTATAAAGGTAACATAGATCAATTGATAATAGATAGATAGATAGATAGATAGATAGATAGATAGATAGATAGATAGATAGATAGATATAGACAGACGTGTCTGTTTTCTTTGTGTTTTCTGTATCTGCTCAGCTATTCCATTCAAAATTGACAGGTAAAATTATGCTGCTGAAGTTACCTGTCACGACTTTCTTCTAAACCTGAGAGCTGGAGAACACCTGTTTGGATTCCACATGTCTATGCAGAAATGTGGCTTTTGAAATTGGGCTGTCCTGTGCCAAGCACAGTGGCTGGGCATGTTCACCAGACAACAGCTGGCTGCTATTCTATACCTGAAAATTTGGGAAAAATGTTTGCAGCTTAGCTCAGGAAGAAGAGCCAGAGCTGGCAGCTCCCTTCAGTATTCAGTTATTTCAGTTCCCTTTCAAGTGGTGGGAATATTCCCACCCAAGTAGGCTGTGCCAGCACCAAGTTCTCTTGGCAAGTCCAATCTGCCAAGCTCACTCTTTGTGTAGGGAGCTCTCAGCTGGCAGCTGACCTTTTGCCATTCAGTCCTACACAGGTCACTGCAAAGCCTCTCAGCAGGACTAGATTCTTCCTTCTCAAATATCTTTTAACCTACAGGCAGTAAATATTTTAGGTCATGCTCAGCTGGTCAGAAATCCTGTGGTTAACTAGGTCTGATAGCCTCCACTCAAGGTGCTTTTAGGCACTGCAGTTTCCTCTTGAGAGTTCAGGTCTTTCCAGTAAGTGTAAAGCTTTTTAAAGCTAGAATTTAGTGCTGTGAAGTCTTGAGCTCAAGGAATCCATAGGTTACATTGTGGTTGGTTGTAAATCTGTGTATCCGAATACGGCAATTCTGCTGTGATCTGAAGGCCGAGTTAATGTTATCTGCTCTTGGTCTTTCTCAGCTCCAGGACTGACCACTGCTGTCTGCCAAGGTTTGCCAAATACAGTCACCAAGAGAAAATCAATGCTAATCAATGTCTACAGGCAGGGTTGGAAGCAGAACACTTCCCTGGAGACTTGCTGACTGCAGGCTGTCATCCTTTAGCTTTTCATTAAGGTTTTAGGCTACCAAAGAGTCTTTCAAGGTGTAGAGAAGGGAATTTCAGAGAAAGTGGGGGACTTTCCCTAGCTCTGAGGTACTGTGCCCCCAGGTACCTGCAGAAAGGTGTATGCATGGGAAAGCTCTGCTGCCCTGTGTTTGTGAGTACCTCTCTGCATTGCGGGCCAGCATGAAAGTCAGAGTCTTCATCTGAATCCCAGTGCAGTCCATGCTGAGATCCACAGGAGTCTCACTGACTTCTTCCTGCCCTTCATCCTGAACCTCTTCTGTGCTGTTTTGTGACGTTGACACTCAGCAGGACAGATGTACTCAGGAAAGGCTGGCTACTTTTTGTGTCTCTTTCTGGATCTTGGTGCTGAGGTGCTTCTTATCTGAAAGAAGTTTATCATGGGGTTGTCTCTTGTGCTCTGCTGGGTTTGCAATCCAAGGCAGCAAAACAAGCTGTAGAGGGATGGGATGTGCATTTGTGTGCATATATGGAAAAGGAGTGGAGTGAGAAGACAATGAGATAAGGCTTTATTCCTTACAGAGGAGAGCTGGACCAACTCAGAGTGCAAAGAAAATGCTGTCCATGGCTTACAGAAAGAACAAAAGTGAATAAATTCAACGAGATACAGGTATTGATTGAACACAAGGCAATCTCTGCCTTCTGTAACACAAGTACTTTTTCGAGCTGCTTCTTCCACCTACCTTCTCTCCTCTGATTCTCTCAGCACCTGCTGTATTAAAAATACAATTACACCCTTGAAAAGTGGTGGATTTAGACTCTGTCACTGTGTTGATGAGCTTTAGATTTAATACTGGCTCCCAAGTGACCCCTGGCCCACAGGTCAATAGTTAAGTTGTCCATTCTCTCTACCTCCTTTCATCACCCAGCCTTCAAAGAACAAAAGTCAGATCTGCCTTGCTCACGCTACTTTAGCCATTGTCACTGCATATAATTCCCTAGCAGCAAGGAACTGCTTAGATACTGGAAGATAAGTTGCTAAATGGTTCATAAATCATGTGCCTGTGAAATACATTGGTGCTGCACCTTTACTTTTTTGTTTAGAACCAGGTTTTAGAATGTATCTTAATGTGTCCTAAAACAACTCTGCTTTGCTATTTAATGTGGCTGGCCTAGGAGTCCTGTGAATCCCCCTCTGTGATGCTCATTGCACCTTCCCCCCCCCCCAATATAGACAAGATACAGCAAACAAGGCTGCCAAATACAAGCCTCACCACAAAGTCTTGCTCAGCATGGGCAATATTCCAGAAACCACAAAGCATCACACACATTATGGATCTCTCTGTGCATTCTCCAGTGCCAGGCACCAGTATATTCACATCCACCAGGATTTGAATCCACAGAACCTCAAGCCTAGACCCAGACTGCAGACCTGCCTTTCCTCTAATCACAGGCTGGCCATCATTGGGATTCATGCGCAAGACTACAGCATCCTTTCAAGATATGCTTGCAACTTATTCCTTTCCTTACCTGGCCCAAATATCCAACTTCAATTACATTCCACAGCCACAACAGGGATATTGAGAAAGTGAATGTGATGGGCATCAGTTCCCTTGGGCTCTGTGATAGGTGACCAGTGGCAGAACTTGTTTCCTGCCTCTGAAGAAAGTAATCCTCATTTGAGCTGAAATATGGAGCTGCATTCTTCTGCCAATCCTGTTAGAAATTCTAAGTAAAGGAGTGTCTCACTGAGGTTTCTGCATCACACATTCACAGGAGCACACCTCACGCCCTTTGTGCAGGTTAGGAGTACCATGGGTTGTAGCAGACCCTGACTCCTAACTTTCCAGCACTCTTTTTTGTACCAGGAGATACCAAGGATGCTTCTAGAAAATACCACCTTAGCTGATCTTGCTAAAAAAAAAAAAAAAAAAAAAAAAAAAGAAAAGTTGTTCATATAACTCTATCCAGCACTGCTAGTTACAACTAGGGGTCAGTAGGGTTCTTAGGACTAGGAATATTTTTGTCATTTATACTAAGGTTTTGCCACTGTAACAACATGTCTGAGTCATTTTCAGCCAAGTCTAAATAACTTGGTACATCTCCATGGCACATATCCCCTTATCTCAGAGCACTGTGCTGTCATGGTTGTACCATGCCCACTTCAGAGGAGAGATTGCCGCATGATCCTCAGCATATAAACTAATTTGGCATCACCTACTGGAAAAAGAGTGCTCTCTCTAAGATTGCATTGCTTTGCTTAGTATAAATACATACTGGACATCACACATAAATAGAGTTTGAACATCACATTTGCTGATTTCATGGCTTTTGTATATAATTCCGTGAGATGATTCTTTCCTGACACACATTTTGTGCAGAAATTCCTCCCTTGGTGTTCACAGAACACTCCCAAGGATGTAAGGCATCCAGTCAAGCATGAAACTGGAACTATCCCTGTGATCCAGTGACTTCCCATCTCTTCCTCACAACTTCTTCATCTGTCACCTTACTGCTTTGTCTCCCTCTCCCAACCTCAGATTCAGTTGGAGATTGGATTGTTCCCACCAGGTGTTAGCCAAAAAGAACATCTTTACATCCTAAGCTCCCCTCAACTTTGAATTAATTTTTATATCTGAACCCAGACTCCTGTTTGAATCTTTGGGCTGTGCCTATCTGAACATCTCCAGATGACAATGGACTCCAAATTAATTCTTTAGAGTGTCTTATGCTTTTTAAGATGAAGTTGATTAAAATCTTTTGAATTGCAAATGTTTGGAAGAGATAAATAACTACGCTGCACAATGAAATTTTAGTTATTTGTCTTTTTCAAGGGCTGGTCAAAATCTTCTTAGCACATAGATGGGAATACAATACGAACTAAAAGTGGAAGAAATTGTAATAAATAAAGAATTTCTGTCATTATTCATCATCTGAGAGTGTTGTTTCTATCACCAAGACTCTTACATAAGAGAAGGTAGAAGAATCCTCTGCGGGAAATTACACCCTGAGGTCTTTGGGATCCTCTACCAAGTGGTATGCAAATGTAAAATGAAATTTTAGAGAATGTTAGAGCAACAAAGATTAGTTCCTTAAATAATTTATTTGGAATGGATTAGGTGTTAAATGACATCATATAGCACAAAGTATTACAAGTGCACTGCATTTGTTCATGATGACACAGATAAAAAATCCCCAAAACACGAAGAAGAAACTTGACCAAAAAAAAATCTTTGGTAGAGAGATCTAGGGAAATACTTGCTGAATGTGACAGTAGGGAGCCCCTAAAACTGAAAGGAGATCAAAGAAAATGGTGATATGAACCAAAGGAATAACAAGAAGGGAGGGGTTTTAGCATAGAAAATACAGCAAGCCTATTATGTTACAAAATTGCCAGGTTTTCTTTCCCCTTCCCAGTATGACAGCTGCTCACAAGATGTTTTTCTTCACCTTGGTGATGTGTGTTTCCTAGGATAGCAAGTGACTGTTAGATCCAACAGCACCACCACGCCTCAGCAGGAAGTGCTCTGATTTACTTGGACTAATTTGTCGTGCTACAATACCAGCAAGCCAGAGGAAAGCTGGGAGGATGTGGCTCGTTACCTTTGAGGTGCTATGTAGAAGAGTCTGTGGCTCCATTTAGTCAGCATTAAGGTGGGTGGAGGTGAGGAGAAACAAACCGTGCAAAGGATTCTCGGTGCCTTTTCACTCAGATGCTCCCCAGGGCCATTCTGAGAGCTCACAAACCCAGGGATAAGCAAGCTATTAGCAGTGCTCAGAAAGGAAACCAAATCAACATGAACCCTTTCAGCTTTTTTTTTTTTTCTTTCTTTCTTTCTTTCTTTTGGTCAAAATCTGTCCACTGGCACGCCTGTGACTTACAGCACCAGTGCTGGATGGGGTGAGCTGTGTTCTGGTCAGATCTTGGCCTTTGTCAATGCTGAGGATAGCTCAACATTCCCATATGGCAGGAGCCAGCCCTGGTTTCTTTGGTGCACCTGGTGCTTGGTGAGGCTTTGGAAGGCAGGTCAGCTTCAGGTGCCAAATCCCCTCATGCAGAAAGGCCATACATGTTAAATGCACAACCGCCTAGTTCTGCTTTCTGAAAGCACCTATTTGTCTCATGAGCAAACAAACAGCCCAGGATCATGCTTTGGCTTATGGGAGCTACTTTTCCTCACCAGCTGTGAAGAATTGTCTTTTCTAAGCCTTGACATGTACCTTGGTTCACACGGAAATCAAGAGGCACTTGTGTCATTGGGAGCAGGATCTCACCAGAAAGCCATTCTACTTAAACGAGGTTTCTCTGCGGTTTTGGGCTGCTCATGAGGCACGTGAGCAGACCAGGCTTTGCCTGGCACAGGTTATAACTCAGTCAGGAAATTAAATTTGATTTCTTTGTGGGCAGCCATAACCCACAGTGGCCACTTTCATGATACCTCTTTTCATGCAGCTCATATGTAAACACTTGCAGTGTGATGGTTGGTGGTTTTCCTACAGGGATATGACTCACAAATGGAAGATATTTAAAATTTCTTTGTCCTTGCTCCATTGGCCCATTTAGGATAGTGTTCCAGCTAGAACAGGTGAAAGCAGGGAGTTTAAGGGCAGTCAGTGAGTTATGAATGCATAACCGTCGACATAGTCACAAGGTTTTCACAGTGCATCACTGAGGCCTTTGTCCTGGGACCTTTCTCCCAAAGACGACCTTCCCCAATTGCTACAGCTCCTACAGAAGACCAAAGACATTTAATCACCAACCTCTTTGATGGGCTTTTAAGGCAGGCGGGGCATAGCTGACCATCTTCCTTCACATGCTCACTGTCGCTGCTATGGGGGAGATTTACTTTGTCTGTTGAACCCACTGAAACTCATCTATGACCATGTATTTTGTGATTTTAAATTGACACTTTTTGCTTTAACCTAACATTTAATTTTGTTTAATGTGACATAAAGGATTCCTCCAGTCTGATGAAGAAAGGTGTAGCCTGGTTCAAAGGCTAAGACTTAAATTTAAAAAAAAGAAAAAAAAAAAGAAAAAAAAAGAAAAAAATAATCAAACTAGAAATAAGATTCATAAGTTCAAGGGTGAGTGCAATTAGGCCCTAGAAAAACTCATGGAGGACTGTGTCAAATGTCACATCTCTCAAAATCTTTCATTACAGAGGCCAGATGTCTGTTGTGGACAAATTTTGTGGTGCTGTCATAATTCTTCATCTCAATAGTGTTTCCTTGAAACAGCATGGGAGAATAATCTCTCTCCCTGTCAGAAACACTGAAGGAATTTCTATGCCCTGATTTATGGAGCAGATCTGGGCATAAGACTTTTCTGGCTTGGACTCTGCTATGATGGCCACGAGTACTTCCAGGCTCCCAGAGACAAGTTCTCCATCTGGACTTCCAGGTTTTGCATGACCAAAATGCAATTTTTCTATCCTATTAAATAAAAATGCAAATCAAATAGCAATAAATATAAATAAATAGTCACAATACATGGAAGAGCAACCCACAGATTCTGCCGGAAGAGAGGGACTATCTCACTAATGCCAAGACTATGCATCTCATTGTCTGCTAGAGAGATGATGCCTCTGACCAGCACTCTACTATATTGCTGCTCATGCCAGGACAGGAGACACCACAGTTTTCAATCAGTGTCAGCTCCTCCATGCTCTGCAACTGTGGGGCTTGCTGGAAGAATCCCAGGATGCTGCCCCGAGCTGCCACTGCTGTCTGCTGCAGTCCTGGCTCTCCCAGGACCTTGACGAGGAAGTTGATGTATCTCATGGCCAACCGGAGAGTCTCATTTTTGCTCAGTTTTTTGTCTGGTGGATGGGTGGGAATTAGCTTCCTCAGTTTGGCAAAGGCACTGTTGACATTTTGCTGCCTCCACCTCTCCCTGGTATTGGTGAAGATCTTCCTTGTCATTCTTACGGTGCTGTAAAGCAAAGGAGATGGTGAGTGAACACTGGATAACCCTGGCTTTCACGTAGGCTGCTTTTTTAGGAGCACTGTAACTTCTGGGCCAGTGGCAAGCACAGAGTGGTGGTGCTAGGCTTTTGATTTTTACCCGCTCTGGCTGGTACTCTTGTCCTGCATGTCCTTCACAGATTCACCCTAAAGTCGTGATCAGGAGTATTAGAGATGCAACTGGATGCCAGAGTTCAGTAAGAACTTCACAAAGAAGGTAAAGGAGTTTAATTTCCCTATACAGACGTTTGGTGCTGCTACAAGCCCAGCTTCTCCAGGCTGCTCGGAGTTCTGCTGCAGCAGAATTCCCAACAGACAATGCATTTGTCATCCCACAGGCTGTGTGAGAGCCACACAGGCACGTTTTATGGGGGAAAGTGGGCAGACCCAGTGCAGAACATGTCCAAGCTTTCCCAGCCTCATTTCACACCACCTTGGAGTCTGCACCTAGCCCATGCTTGTTGATTCCTGCCTGAAACAAGGCCAGGTGGACTTCATCATGGGCATTCAGTGAGCAGCCAGCCAGCACCACAGGCATGTGTGAGTAGGGTTATTTCTTAAGGGCTGCACCAGTCTTGTTCCCTGCCCAGCCCACAGTGGTTGCTCACTGCAGGTGTCAGACACTTCAGTCTGGCTTCTGCTTTAGCCTCTGAGAAATGCCAAGACTTAAGCCACAAGTGCCATAAATGCAGGAGGGAAAGTGTGATTCCTACAAAACATGCTGGCATCCCAGACAAAAGCTCTCCACAGTTGTTCTCTGTCCACCCTCAGAGAGCCAAGCAAAGGGAGCCTTGTGCCCAGAGCAGACCTGGCAAAGAAGAGTACTGAGGCAAAGTCTGCACAGAGCTTTTTAATGTCATTTACCAGAAAGACTGCCAAAAGTTCTTTGTGTTGCCCTAACCCTTCTCCCATCACCACAGGAAAGAGTCTTCCCTTCTCTCCCACAGTCCTGGAGGAGAGTCTCCTCCATTTCTGAAGCAGCTCTTAATGCCAATGGCACACTGACAGTTGGAGCAGGGAAGAGCTATCCACAGCCAAGAGACTAAAGGACCAGCGTTTCCACTTATGTTACCCTCTTGTGCATGTGAAAACCTCAGCTTCTTATAATCATTGGCAAACCCTTCTTTTCAGAAGTCCTGTAAAGTGGAATGGGGAGCAGAGGGAAGAGTATTCTTCATCCTCAGGAAGAGGAAACTTTGGGATGACAGCCCAGCTGTGATCCTGTTTCCATCTGAAGCAGCCTTAAACCATGGAAGACATTCAGAGTTCACTAAATTACATCATAAAAGTCCAAGGGAATAAAGTCACAAATGTGACTCACAGTTAATTGGGATGTGTCTAGGTTTGAAAGACAGGTATCTGCTAGGGAGGGGTGGGGGCCTCTCTAGGAGTGGGGAATTCCAATCCCTTCCCTCCAAGTTATTATGATTTAGAAGATTAAAAAGGCTTTTCAGGCAGAGCTATGGGGAAAGGAATAACAGTTCTTTACTAGTAAGTATAACAAGGCAAACAAACAACAACTATAGCATAAATAATAAACAGAACCAGGAACCTCGAGGGGCTTTGTTTCACAAAGCCCGGGGCAGTCTGATCCCTTGGGACCCCGAGAGCACCAAGCTGGAACGGTGGGAACTCCCGGGCTGGTGGCTGGAACGGCAGGATGTCCCAGCAGGCAGGGGGGTGTCTCGGCAAAGTGAGCGGTGCTGAAGAAGCCGCAACAGCTGGGCAGGCGAAGGAGCTCAGGATCCCTGGGCACACGAGCAGATGATGGTAATCCCCCAGGACTGGACTTTCTGTTGACAGTGGACCTCTCCCGCAGCAAAGAGCAGCCTGACTGTCCTCTGCAATGCCCAGAGCAAGGAAGTACGCTCAGCTCCCCCAGCCCTGTCCTCTTCCCTCCCCCAAACTTTGGGTGATCTTCTCCCTCCCAGCCACGTCTTTTGTGTGGGTCAAGCACCATCTAAGCACTAACTCATAGGGAAAAATTCTTTAAGACAAAAATGAACAAACCTAACCCCCAACAGGATGTCCTATCAGGGAGCCAAGGCAGAGAATTCCTTCTCAGGTCCTTCAAGTTCCAGTCCAGCACAGATTACCAGCTGCCAGGGGAACACAACTGCAGCACTATAAATCCTGTCACAGCTGTGTTCAAAGACCTCTGGTCAGGGATGCAGCCAGCACAGGGACACCCCTGTACACTGTAAATGGTTGCTCCTGCTGACAGCACCTCACAGGCTCCTCTTGGCCCTGCCCTTTACACTGCTAACACATTTCTATATTCATAAAAATCTGAAATTACTGTCATACCTTTAGGAGATGAGAAAATTTTTTCATCAAAATGGTCTTCATGAAAGACTCCTTTAAAAAGCAAACCCTTTTATTTCAGGTTGCTGAGAGTTTTTCTTGTCTTTTGTAGACTTACATTATGACTCATTGCTTGATCCAAATGGGATTTTAGCTCTCTTTTAAAATTTTATTTATTTATTTAAATTGTTATACTCCATGCATAATTTTTGGTTTGTGCTGTGAGAACAAATGTGCTTTGCACCTACCTCAAACATGTTGCATGTACCTTTCTAGCAAGAACACTGCCATATCAGTGGTAAAGATTTAAACACTGTTTTCCAGTGTTTGTCTTTACTGCAATGTTTTCAGTGCCCAAGGCAAAACTTTTGCCTTTACAGATTTATTCTTCCAAGCAGCTGCTCAGATCCATGTGAAATGCGGTATGCCACCTGCTTCTTCTCTGTCTTATTTTGGTGTTTATGTTGTTGTTTGGGGTTTTTCCTTTTTTTTTTTTTTTTTTTTTTCCCTTTGTTGGTGTGGAGTGGTTTTTTGGGTTTTGGGGGGGTTTTTTTGTTGGCTTTTTTTCCCTGAAGACATGCTTATGTATATGAAGGTAATTACTTTTTGTAATATAGGGGAAGTTATTTGGGCTTCCTTGTTTCTACTAATGGGGGTTGACTGGACTGTGTTTTGCCATTCCTTTGGAGGTCTGCGCTGTAATTCTACCATGTGGGTCAGTGTTTGCTGGGTACCTATTTACATCTCAGCTACAAATACCAAGACAGAGTCTGTTTCTTTTCTTCCTCCTGCTGTAGACAGCCCCCAGCACAGCACTCCAGGAAAGCAGGTTAACACCCAGCCCTGGTGCTGTGAACATGCCCTCTTGTCCTGTTAGTGATGTTATTGGTGGAAAAATAAACCCAGTCTACTTCTTCACGCCGTGCTTTGTCTCTCTGCTCATGTCTTTGGAAAGGACAATGCTACATTTGTGGTCACAAGCCTTGTCAGTAAACAGATGCCTTTGTGGGAACAGCTTCTGCTTTACACTTCAAAAACGTGTGTTTGTTTTTCTGACATTTATTCGAGATCAGCAAACAGCTCCTTTCCTTTCTCTGTGCCTCCTCTTGCAGGGGTAGCTCTATGGGGAGCTTTGTTTCAGGTGTAAGCCACCTCAATATGTCTCTCCACCTTAAAATCCTCTCCTTTTTGTTCTTACTGGTGTGAGTTTCCTGTTGTCCTTGGAATTTCCGTTAGAAACATAGCAGAAAAATTATCCTGATCCAATTCTGTAGTAATTATAATGTTTCAGCACAGCTTTTTGCTCTAGTCACCTACACATCCCTCGAGGTCTCTGTAATGACCACACCTTCTAGTTAAAATGCAGCCAGTTTGCTGGAAAGGGATCTGATTTCTGTTTCTTTTGTCTCGTTCCCTTCCTTCTTTTCTTTCCCTCCAACCCTTCTCACCAAACTTGTCTTTCAATATATTACTCACAATTTCAAGTCTTTGCTAATTTTGCACAACCAAGCAATATGTTCTTTAGCTTTCTCTGATGCTCTATAAAATATCAAATATGCGTCATCTATTGGTTGTGGGCTGCTTATATCCCACTGGTCTGTTTTAAATCTGTGCAGAAGTCACCTGTTTGTACAAATAATGTACGGATTTATTGCATTAACCTGCAGGTTTGGACTCTACTTTCGGCTCACCTTTCCTAACCACAGAATAACAGCCCCAGATTTAGCTGACAATTAAAAATCCAGGAAGACAGCAGCTTAGATTCAAGAGAATTAATTCTGCTCTCAGCAATGTAAATCTGTAAGTTTATACCATTTTCACTGGAGGAATTACTTTGAAGGACAAAATTTTGCACTGAGGAAAGGATTTAACTCAGGTCAAGAGGATATGTCCAGAAGTAGGAGGTAAATGCAGTTTCATAAGCTAAGGTGCACATCTGCAACACATAAAGAGAATTATGCAAATAACTCCAGCGAATCTACTCTAATGGCCAGAAAGAGGAAAATAAGAAGGGGGAAAAAAAAAAAAAAAAAAAAAAAAAAAACACAAAAAAACCCCCACCACCCCCCCAAAAAAAACCAAAACAACAACACCACAACCAACAACAACAAAAAAAGGAAAACAAGCCACCACCACAGACACCAAACAGACAACTGAAGTTCTTTGAGTTCTTTGCATCCCCTGCCTACCCATTTGAAAAAATTAAAAACGTGTGGTGGGCGAAATACTGGCTGGGGTTTTTTTTGTTTGTTTGTCTTTTTTTGGTTTGGTTTGGTTTGGTTTGGTTTGGTTTTGGTTTGGTTTTTAAATGCTGACATGAGTTTCGCCAGACAAAAGACTGAACGGCAGAACAGATGAAAATCTCTCCCGTAGCAGCAGTTCTCACAGCCTCTCTGTGCAGAAGCCTTTCAGGCAATTCAGGCAGCAGCAGCAAAGCAGCTTAGGCACAAAGCACGTCTCTGCCAGACATTCCCCAGCAAATGGCCCCCGAGCCAGCGGTTAATATCTGAGGGCTGGCAGGGGCCTTGCCGGCAGCCCGGCACTCAGTCATAATTAGCAGGATGCTATTAACTAAAGATCTTGGACGACAAAGTTCTTCCCTCAAGTTATACCTTTGACCTCGGTGAAGTTAAATCCATGTTGAAACTGGCCACTGGAGACCCGCTCCTGCAAATCTTAATCAGACAGCAGATGCCTACTGCCACCAAGAACTGGAATGCTTCTAGTAAACCTGCGGTGCCACACCATCACTCCACAGGGGAAACCTAGTGCCTGCTAAAATTGGTTATTTAACACATTGCACTGGATTTTGTAAAGTCCCCCCAGTCGTTAAGTAAATGGCAACAGAACAGCAGATGGTGCCTTCTTCCTCTACCAGGCAGGTGCTTGTGAGCCCGATCTGCCATGGGGATCAAAGATTCCCCAGTTATCACTCCTTGCTGCTGTGCTTTGTTCGCTTTGTGCCCCTGTGATTTGGGCAGGAAAAGAAAGGGGAAACTCACAGTTTCCCTCTTCAGTTCCACACAAGCCTCAGAGCATGAAACTCAGCTTCATGCAGAGGGCAAGACTGAGCACGGGTATCACAAGACAAAACACTACCTATCGCTGAAACATGACTTTAGGTTTTTTTCCATTCCCTAGGAGGAATAAACTTGCTCCTTGCAGCTTAATCATGTACAGTTTGCTGCATGGCCGCTTCAATTTCAGGGTCTTTCTTTGGGCTGGGAGGGGAAGGAAAGGCAAAGGCGACAATGCACCCCAGTTTGATGGATTGCAACAGGAACAGCTTACCACTAGGTACAGGCTCTTCTCCTGAGCCTTCCCCATTGCTGCCTCCCTGTACCTCAGTGCTTACCCAACCCAAAGTGCCTCCCACCTGAAATCCCAGAGGTGCATTAGTGGACAAGGACACAGAGAGATCTCAGTGCTGAGAGTGAATGCTGGGCTGGCGATCAGGGAGTTGAATATCTGTCTGTGTTTCTGTGGTTCCCCTGCCCCAGGCAAATTCCTTTTTCTTTTTTCTTTTTCTTTTTTTCTTTTTCTTTTTTTCTTTTTCTTTTTCTTTTTCCTTTTCTTTTTCTCTTTCTCTTTTTCTCTTTTTCTTTTTCTTTTTCCCCTGCACCTCGACTCTCCTGCTTATAAACCTCTGCAAGGTTTGTGGGAACAAAAATGTCTAGTGTATGTAAGAATTTGTGTGTTAGAACAGGCACAAGCAAAGGGTGGCCCAGCCTTGCAGTGCTGGTATAATGAATGAGAAGAGCCTTTCACTGCATCGCCTGAGTGATTCCTTACACTATTAGTGAACTTCATTTTATTTCAAATAACTTGTGGGAAGAAGAACTACTTCAGGGGTAAACAAGGACTCCTTTCTCTGCCTCCTACCTCTGTTGGGGGTGTTATCTGACAATCTCACCATGGTACACAGTAGAGTAGAGCAGCAAAAGCACTATAAAAACCAGTCCATGCTTACACAGTGATTTACCTTTTTTAGAGTCTGTAAATCTAGGACAAAATGCACATAGTAGTATCTTCTGGGAGCCCTCATGTTTAAAGGCAGCATTTACAGAAATTCTCACAGCCACACTTGTGCTCTCACTGAGCCTTCAGAAAAAGGAAATCACTTCAAAAGCAGCTGTGTGAAGGTCTCGGACTAAGTCATCTTTCATGTTTGGGTTTACTACCCTGCATATAATCCCAGTTTCAAGGGGCAAGTCTTTCACCTGACCCAGTGCTGCCCCTGAGTTGCTGAGCTCTGTAATCCAGTTACCCTCCTGGAGGGTGCAGGTCTTCAGCAGTAAAGAGCTCTCTGCTTTCTGAGAAAAAAGACTCCACAGACTCCACAGCGAGCACGCTGTGACATCATGCACTCTAGGGCTGCCTTGGGAAAGGAAGATCTGCAAAGCAATGAATGGGCTGCCACCCAGATGGAGTTTGGGAGAGCACAAAGTATGTGGCCAAGAACTTGACAATAGTGATAAAGATGTAGCTCAGTAAAAGGTTTACTCTGCACATGAGAGTGGGCTTTTTTGGGGTTTGGGGTTTTTGTTGTTGTTGTTGGATTTTTTTCATGTGTCTCCCTTCTGCTCAATACTTTTTATGGTTCTCTGCAGAAAGATTAATTGTTCCACAGCTCTACACAAACACACACACACACACACATTCACCAAACAAACAAACAAACAAACAAAAACCAAAACCTCACCACAACACTCTTGGGCTACAACAGCTTTTGCTAGATGGAGTTCCAGTGCACTGGCAGGGTATGACAGCTTGCTAAGCTGAGAAAGGAGCACTCTGCCAGAAGGTTTAGCCTTTATTTGCTAAAGTTGAACTTGTGGTATTTTCTGTTCCAGAGAATCTGAGAGTCTCTCTTGGAAAAGTGCTTCACTGGCCTGAAATACAGTTCCTGCGGGTTTCCTTTAACAACAGTTTCTGCCAAATTAACAGCCCAAATACTCCATAGAGAAACTCTCCCCGTGCTTTAAGATAAACACTGAGAAGAAAAACAGTTTGGTTCTGTTCTGGGAGTTCTTCAGGTCTCTTTTTAATTTTTTTTACCCAGACCCAGTGTGCAAAACCCTATTCCACACTGGTATTTCTCCCACCTCATTGCATCTCTAATTCCTGCCTCCCTGTCTCTGCCACAACAAGACAGAAGGGCAGCTCTAGATAGCAGAAAACACTTGCCCTGCCTGTGTATGTAGGGAAGTCCACATACTTCTTCCTGGAAGAAAGGAGATAAGTGAGGTGTGGGATCAGATGCTGCATGTCTTACAGATCTGCAGAGAGCAGTCTGCAGCAGCTCATGCTGTTAGAGCAGTTGTTGGGAGAAGAAAGGAGAAAATCCATGTCAAAAGGCATTTGCATCATGGGGAACATAGCTATTTATGTTTGGATGTGGCCCCCAAACAATATTTGCTTATGCATTCCATCCAGGTCTGGTCTGAGGCTGGTGGCAAATCTGCCTGTGACTGCAGCCAAAGCAAGACTGAAAGTCTGATAGCATCCAGTGTCAAGCACAGTCTTCCTGGCAAAGCTCAAACCAGGCTGCTGACACCTTGGGTCACACCACTGCCTGCTGTGCCTAAGACCAGAGGTCACCTTGAGCACAGAGGAACATGGCCACCATGGCAAAATGCAGCTTCCAAAAGCGAGATACAAACCACTGCAAGACAAGGAGCACAGCCCCATTTTCCCCTGAATGTCTTGCCACCAGCCTCTGTGGGGCTGCTCCTGAGGGAAACAGCAGCACAAAGAACATCCTTGCCTCAATCACCAGTGTTTAGTCCACATATTTCCTGCCTGGCATGCTGGCTCTGTGAACACTTAATTCCTGGAATCACCTGCTCATCTCACAACTACCATAAGGATTTATGTAAACAGGCAGTAAAAACAAGCTGCATTTTTTTTAAGGTGGTTTTTTTTGTTTGTTTGTTTGGTTTGGTTTTTGTGGTTTTTTTTTTTTTTTTTCCTGATTGGTTAGCTTTGCATTTGTTTGTTTAGGTTTTTTGTTCCTTTTTTGTTGTTTGTTTGTTTGTTTGTTTTTTGTCTGTGTCTGTGTGAAATAGTATAGAAATGCATGGTGGAAAAAGATTATGAAAATTAAATATTGTCCTGTAGTGTAACAAGGAAATCAGGAAGGATAGAGACAGCTACTTCAAAAAACATGCATGTTTTGCTGTTTATTAACTTTCTCAGGTAAATAGTTTTATGCAGAATAGAAATTCTGGAAATAGAAATATGTTTTATATTGGCAGTTTCAAAAGCTTTTTCACAAATCTGAGAGTTACTAATATTTAACAGAAGTGGGGAGGAAAAAAAAAAAAAAAAAGTGAAGCTTTTCCTCCTAAGTGCACTGTTGAACTGAGGAAAATTCAGATGCCTATTCTTACATCTGCATCAGTTGTAACATAGATGACCAGTAAAGTATGGGATATTTTTAAATATGTGAGGATTGGAATTTAAAACTGATTCTTTACACCTTTACCTGTTGACACTGTCAGTAAATTTCCACAAAGTCTAATAAATAAGTAGCACATGATTATTTGTGCTTTTGCAAGGAATTTGTTTTAAATATCAAACAGCATTGGGGAATTCACTTAAGTTTTAGTTCTGAACTCAGGGAGTCCATGATGCTTTGTCTAATCCTTTTGCACCAGTGCAATAACTCTGATTTAAAGCTGTTTGCAATGCTATAAATGAATTTGCCTAGTGTGTAATTGTACAGCTGTAAGAAAATCTAGGAACAGTTAAAAAGTTGATTATAAAATCACTTTTGTTTCCTCCACATCTCACCACCAACATTTCTCTCAAAAGCAGTAAAACCAATCAATATTTTCTTCTGATAAGGTCGAATCACTGAGTCTCTGTGGATACTAGGAATTAGAAAGAGACAGTAGAAACTCTCTCTTCACTTGATGAAGTGCTGCCATCTGTAAGTGGCTCTTTGTCAGATGAGAGTCCTTACTCTTAAACTTTTGATGACAAGAATCAGAGACGCCACAATAAGGAATGAAAATCCAGTGAATTGGTAAATGGCCACTGCAGAAATCCCTTCTTTTAAGGATATTCTCTGCTCTGAGGGGGATATTTTGTCTTTCCTAAGAACGTTGCAAGGTAAGCCCAAAAAAAAGGGAGGATAGCTGTAAAGGGAAGAGGTTATTGTCACTTACTTGTCTGATACTTGTGCCTCTGGAAACCTGGTTAGGGGGCGAACAGGCAGCAAAATCAGTCGGTTCCTGTGATTCTTTCCCGACGGCTTTTCCAGTGCCTGGCCACAGAGCTTGCTATTGCCGGAGTCAGCCTAGCGCTGTTCCCGGCTGCCTCATTTATAGAGTAGCAGGGTCCTTTGTCTGGCGCGTGTCACCACTAGTCCTGGCAATCCAGGGAGCTTGTTTTGCATCTCCCAGGAGATCCTCTCTGTCTTGCCTTTTCTCTGCTCACCACATGCCCCCTGCCCTTTTCTGGGGCTGGTGTGATGTGGTAGCTGGATCCCTCCTTACCAGCTTTAGTCACTTAGCTCAGTGGTTTTGGCCACGTCAGGTGAACTTTGCAGGAAAGGATGAAACCAGCATTAGCGATAATCTAATCTTCCCCTCTTCTGCAGCAGGAGGACAGCAACAGCTGCTGCTGTCCCAGTGCTCCCCCAAGGCCTGGCTGCCCCTCTTGCCTCACTCTGTGACAGCAGGAGGCCACAGGTGTGAATTCACACCTTTTCTAGCCTGCCCTTCACTTCAGGGCCAGGCAGTGCACTGAAGATTTAACTCATGCTTTTACAGCAGAGGTCAGCACCATATCCCTGTGGCTAAAGTGTAGGGTCAGTGAAACACAGGCTTCTTTCTCCATTGCTGGGATGTCCCCACAGCTTCCTCTCTGCTCAAGGACAACAGGCAAGCATGGTGATATCTGAGCGCAAAAACCCAAAACCTGCAGAACAGCCCCACCCCAATCATGTGTCTATGTTCATGACAGAGACTGGTCCATCCACCCTCTTGCCCTGGGTAACCACTCATTTACAGGTCAAACACTGGCACAGGTTGCCCAGAGAGGTGATGGGTGCCCCATCCCTGGAAACACTTAAGGTCACTTTGGATGGGGCACTTGACTTGTTAAAGAAATATGGGTATTGATCTAGTATCGATACCCAACTGTGACGGACAAAAACTCTCTAACAGTTTAAAGTTAGAAAGTGTTTGTTTATTACGGCCGGGCAGCACGCGGGATATTTCCCTAATTCGCACTGCGAAATTCACAGGTAATTACAAAGTCTTTTATTTACAAAAGTGTTGAATATCCAAAATACAAATGCATATTCATACCCCTGTCACCTCCCATTCCTCGCTTGGTATGTTAATTGGCAAAAAGGCTATTAAGCATGCATACTTTGTTTCCTAAATTGAGTCGGGGGTCTATTTTGGGGGGGGGGTCACCCAAAATGAGGAAGTAAGATGAGTCTTCCTCGTCCTGACCTTTCTACATTTTCAATGCATTCATGACATTTGGTAGAACTTACAGTTTCCTGTCTTCCATGGGTCCTTTAAGCGGGAAATCTGCAGCTATCTTATGTCCCACATAATTTAAATATTTACCACATTTTGTTTTTCATTACAAGCACAACTACATAAACATAAACCTGACAAGCAAAGAGTTACAAGATCCGGGGTAGCTTATCTAAGATCCGGCTTCTGTTAACTGCGAACAACGATTACCTATCTACTTCAGCTAGTTCAGCAACTTATTATCTTAACTTTCCTAAAAATCCTTAGTTCCTCAAAATTAACGTCTCAGGCTGAGCAACCTAATCTAATGGAAGATTGCTCAGTGCAGGAAGTTTGGACTAGGTGGCCTTTACATGTTCCTCCCCACCCAAATCAGTCTTTGTTTCTAGGAAAAGTGCCCCAGGCAAAGGCCAGCTAGCCTTACTACAATCAGACAGATCCTTTGGGACCCATCCAATCCTTTCTGCTCCTCTATCCACTTCTCCATTAAGTGCTGGGAGTTTGCTTTGAATGAACATTAAGTGCAAATAGGGAAAACAAGAGCAAGATACCTGCTGATGCCCTGGAGTAACAGGAAATATCCTGGGTATACAAAGGAGAACAAGGTGTGGGGAAGGAGAAGCCCCAGATCATCACCCTTCTTTCATGGGACAGGAAAACTTCTGCACCCAAGATAGGCAGCTTTAGGCACACTCCACCACATCCCTTTGCCAAGTCCCAGGAAAGCTCAGCTGTTACCCAGACCAGCTCAGCCCAGACAGTAAGACGGCTCAGCAGTGCTCACCTATTGGGTTTTTAAAAGCACTGAGAATGTTTCAGCTAACAAGATTGCCCCATAAATATTAATAAGCCAGCAGTGAAATGATGCGGTTGCTCTCCAGAGAGAATGAGCCTCAGGTCCCTGCCGGGGCAGAGCTGTTCCCTGCAGAACTCGACTGAAGGTTCAGCCCTTTCACACGGTAAATTAACACTAGCACTACAGCCTGAAAGCTGTGTCAACCGCTTCATTTAGCACAAGTGTTATGTTAACTAAAGGCCCTATTCCGGAGGGGCCTTTGGCCTCACAGAAGCCTAATTTCCATGTAATTTACATTGGAGAGTTGGAGAGTGCCCCTCCTCTCTGTTACTTCCTCCAACCTATTATATACCCAAAATCCGCCCTGAGATGCTCCAACCAGCAGGCATCTGTAGGGAAGGGGGCTTGTAGGTCCAGAAACGGAAGGGAACTGAGGCTCTTGATCCCTAACTGCTTGTATACTTCACTGCTTAGAGCTTTCAAAACTTGTCCAGACAAAGCACTATAAAATACACAACCGGGAAAGCTTCTTTCCTTCCAAGGAGAGGGGTAGGATGGACTTCTTTTCATTCCCACTTATGCTTCCATACAGGAGAGGATGCAAACATGACAGCACTTCGTCCTGCACTGCTGGGGCACACAAGGACCCACTGGAAGGCACGGGGCAGGAGGTCCCAAGTGCAGAGCCAGCACTGGGAATGCTGATGAGAGGCACAGGGTTGCTGACTTTTATGAGAGCTTCAAAGGTCTTTTTCACCCTGTCAAAATGCTCTGAAGGGCTTATACACGTCAGAGTCTGCTTCACTGTGTCTTTATTAAGCTTTGTACTGAGCTGTGATAATTTAGCACCCATGAACCACACCAGTCTCATTCATCTTCCTCTCCATGCTTGTCAGTGACCTGGCAGCAGAGTGAACACCTTACCAATCCATCCCTGTAGTCCTGGCACTACTTTTCCACAGGCCAGCACACAGTTGCCAGGATAGTATAGATCACCCAAGAACAAGAGTGTGGAAGCAACATTGTGCCCTGGGTTTGCTCCTCCTCACACAAATCTCTGCTGGGATACATCCTAACAGTGTCCCTGGAGTCTGAGGCAATTCTTTACCTGCAACGGGTCTGGTTTTCAGCAGCCACCTGTTACCAGTTCATGAAAATTGAAGGGGACGCCAAATGTATTTTGAAAGGTGTGATATTAGCAGGTCACTTCATCCACCTCATCTCCGCACCACATGCACCAGGAACTGCTTGACCTGGATGAAGCAGCAGACTGAATGCTCTGTCTTATGTGTGACTCTGTGAAGTGGGACATTTGAGAGCTGGCCACTTTGAAGAAGTCAAGAACATGTGCGTGGCTGCAAAGTGTGAACATCTCAAAACTGGGTCTCTTTTTGAAATTCTGTGTGCCAGAATTAAAATTCCAGCCCCTGAAATAAACTAGAAGCATAAGTCTTGTTGTTCCTTTTCCTAAAAGGAAGAAGATCTGTTTCTGGTGTGGAGGACTGTGTGGTATGCCAGCAGAAGCAAAAGGATTTATCCTGCTGCACAGTTTTCAGGGCCAAGAGAAGCCTCTCCAAGAGAGAGTGATGGTCAGATTGGCAAACAAATATTTATGGTTCCTACTGGGCCAAACTCAAACTCTATCTTTCTCTAGTAAAACTGTTACTTGCAAGTAACCAGGATATAGCAGAGAATCCTGCCTAAATATGAACAGAGATTTCAAAGGATGGGCCTGGATTCAAGTAATTTTTTCTGCTTTGTGAGGTGACCCAAGTGGGCCTGATGAAAGCAGCGCACACAGAGTGATGGGCAGGAAAAGGACAGCAAGAGGCTGGAAACACACAACTGTGTTATCACAGTGAGTTCAGAGCCCTGCCCTACAAAAGGGAACAATAAGAAACAATTACACACATCTAGGCTCCTACCCTTTAAAATCATAATTTAGATTAATAGATTTTGAGTATATTGAGCTGGAGGAGGCTGTTTGAGGTTTAGAATAGCAGCTGCATGCAGACTGCTGAAATATTAAACTTTCATCATCTGAAGCTTTTCCATAGCATTTTGAATCTCTTATTAGTGTTAACAAAACACATCAGGGGTGCTTTAAATTCTGGCCACACTTTCTGGCTTAATTCCAGAAGCCAAAAATCTTCTCCTTTTTAATGCTGAAGCTTGCTGATAGCATTGAAGAAAATGTTTAGCCACAGAATAAAAGGACTGAAAACCTAATGTGCCTATAAACCTTTTCACTAGGAGCAAGAGGAGAGACAAACAGCTCATTTTCCACTTGACACAGATGTACCTCGACATTAAAAGTTCTTGGAAATCACCTAAAATAGAGGAAAACAAGTCAGGCATCTGAGAGGATAAGCAGCTGCCACTTTCAGGGGCACACAATGTGGAGCTCAGCCAGGTTGCATGCAGCAATAAGGCAACCACATCAGCATCACTCAAAAAAGAGATTCAAAGAAATATGAAGTTGAGTTTAAGAAAATCTTTCTGATCAAAGTAAAAGCCCCAAAGGGTCTTTTCCATAGATGCGCCTTCTACAACAAATGTTCTGGGGTGACTTTATGATGCTTGTATTCCCAGTCGTCTGTTCTGATGCCGAATACTAAATTCTGCGCCTTTAAGACTGGTCCCGAGAGCAAAGGGGCAGGGAGAGAAGAAGCTGGAGTTTGTTTTTGGAAACTGCACTTGCTCTCCCACATTCTTCACGCAGGCAGTGTTATCTGCAGCGTGGACAGACAGCGAGAGAGCGAGTTCTCCTTTGGGTTTTTTTTTTAGTTAGGGTTTGTTGGGTTTTTGTGGTTTTATTTTTTGGTTGGTTTTGTTTTGGTTTTGCTTTTGGTTTTTTGTTTGTTTGGTTTTGTTTTTGCTCTTGTTTTTTTTGCTAGCTGAAGCAGAGAAGTTCCCCAGATTGTGTTTTTTTTCTTTTTCTTGGAACTGATCAACCTGCTCTGTACTGACTGGAAACCCAGAAAAACACCAGGAGCTCACGCCTGTCCCACTGGGCCCGGGACACTGCTTTCCAGTGCAAAATAAGAGACTGGGCGAGCCAAGCTACACCTCATGGCAAGGACTTTCTGAATTTGCCATCTCTGCAGAGAGCAAGAGGTTTTATTGTTTGATATTATTCTTTTTTTTTTATGCTAGTGAAAACTTTGCTTGTTAAATAAACAGTTTTTCCACTTTTCTGCAAGGAAATCTTTTCCCGAATCAGTTGGGGGAGGGGCAGCTTGAATTTGCTTTCTAGAGGGTCCACATTTGGAGGTTTCTTCCCAAATTTGCCCTAAACCAGGACAACAAACTTAAAATTAATGACAAAAAGTTGTCAAGAGACCAAGAGCTTTAACTTCTAGTATGACTTCAGGCAAAACCTTCAACTCCCAGCCACGTGGATTTGATGTGTTGGGAATCTCCAGGATTTTACACAGTCGGCAAGTCCTCTTCCTTCAAGTCTTTGGAACCATGTAGCTTACTCTTTGAGGTGAATTCTTGTAAGAAAGGAAGGGATTTGCTCTGAATCCTCCAATATACCTTAGTGCTGGTTGCTGTATTGGAATGGCCGAGGTTGAAATCCTCGAAGGAGAGGTCCTGGGTTTGGTGCTTGAGGCTGCTCCCGCGGCAGTGCATGTGCGTGCAAAGGAACTGTCCAATAAAGCAGCCATTCAGGAGTTCATTATGATTACACAGTTCATTTCATGTTGAAGAGAACAGATGTACACACTATTCTAACTCTTAAAGGTAGCTTTCTTCCTTCACTTTTAAACTTACTCCATCCTATTATTTTACTGAATTATGAATGTATGCCCATATTGCTACCTTGATGGTGGAGAGATGGTATAATTTCAAATTTCCTTTTCAACGCCTTTGTTTCCTTTGTTTTTAAGTACTTTCTAAGAATTTTTTATCAATTTTGATCAACATTTTTAAAGTATTTCTGTATTTCAGATGCCCAACTGGTGCAAAAGGATGAACTTTCATCAGTTACTACAGAACAGTGCTGACTTGCAGCATGCGGGAATCACCCCATTACTCTTTAATTCACCTGTATTCCATCACATGGCCATGCTAAACACTCCTTTACTTTCCTTTGCCTCTACAGAAGCCAACAACAGACAGAGAAAGGAAGACAAATTTTAGACAAGATTCCTCCAGGTGAGAACTGTGCAAGATGCACATCTGGTCACCTGCATTTTCAAAATAATTTTTCAATGTCAGGCAGAAGCTCCTATTAGTTTGGACCAGGTGTTTATTTTCTCCACTTGGCCATGAATATTGTTACTGCAGAGGTCATGTCCCAGCCTCTCACATCACAGAACAGAGAAGCAGCTCCATTGACACCAGAGAATTCCTTTGCATACACATCAGTGTGTCCCCACCCCACCTGTGTCTGTCACCTGATGTGCCCTGTGACCTGCTGCACCCATCAAACCTGCAGGGTATCAACCCTGTTTACACAAATTTTAAACAACCCTCAAGAGATCTTTGCCTACCCTGAGTGAACAAGACATAACCATCAGGATGTGTGTTCAGTGACAGAGAAGGACTGGGGAGCAAATTCTCTTGGTCATCTGTGAGTACCAAAAGCACAGTACAAAGCCCTGATTGTACCTGCCACAACAGAAGCAGCCTCATCCTTGTCGCAAACAAATTGCATTCATCCAGGAGTACCTTACCCACAAACATAGCTCAGTTTGGTTTTCTGGGTCATTTTCTCTGGGCACGCAAAGAATTAACATGCTCTCAGCTCCTCTGTTTTAGTTGCCTTCTCCAGCTTTCTAGTCAAGTTGGTAAAAAAAGACACCATCAGTGCTCTCTGGATGAAAAATGTGACAGCCTCAGAGACCAAGTGAGAACCATAAGCGACGTTCTGAGAATGGTCAGACTTGAAGAAGGTGCTGGTGGGACTGCCTGGGCTCCTGGCCCGTGTTTCAGGAAGACATAAGCCTGTGCCAAACCCAGAGCCAGAGGAGGTGATTACCTTGCCTGCACTAAAGCAAGGAGCAGGTTTGGACCAATACAAGTCCAGATTTGCAGGCACAGATTATTTTTGGTAAGCTGTACTTTCCTTCAGTTCACTGTGCTCAGGGACTGAGTCCAGGCTGGTGACAGCATCTGTCAACCAAACTTTGTTTGAGGTGCTGGGCTCTCCACTGTGAATAAGCATGCTCATAACACATCACAAATGCAAAGTAACAGGCAGGAATCACAGAACAAGCTGAGTTGGAAGGGACCCTCAAGGATCATCAGCCCAACATCTGGCCCTGCACAGCACTGTCCCCAGGAGCTCCATCGTGTGCCGCATTGTGCAAACACTTCTGGTCCCTGTGCTCCAAGGAGTTTGGGATGCTCTTCCAGCACACCGGAAGTACCATCCTGGGGCAAAGTGCTGGAAGCCCAGGAAGGCACCAGCGTTGCCCTCTCATCCCAGCACCAAGGCACTGTTCATGCACAGGCAGCACCCACTCCTGACCTTTCATTTGCTGGTGTCTCCCACTGCTTGGCCAAGGCAGAATGCCTGCCTGCCTGCAGGGAAACAAAGCTCTGCTCCCCTGCTCCTCATCCAGCACCCTCTGCCCATCCCTTTCAGCAGTGCTGTCTTTTTGCAGTTTAAATGTTCTTTTTTAGAGTGCCTTTTATTTCCAGCTTGGAGAGCAGGAGGATGAGAGATGGGATAGGGATGCTGAAGTAGTAATTTACATAATCTGATTAACAGAGGATTATCCAATGGCTGCCGAACAGCCTTAGTGTGCTTGAGCTAAAAACCTTACTATTCATTGCTCTCACCACCCTGCAGGGCGGCTGCACCTGCAGCACCAGCTAATACTCTCCTGGGGACTTCAAGGAAGGAGAAAAGCAGGGGCATGTTTTTATTATTATCTGGGGGAGGGTTGAGGAGCTGCAGTTCCTTGTGTGCAGCCCCTAATCGATCTGTCTGCATTAGTCAGTACGAAGATGAAATGAAAGCTGAGCCAGTTGGCATTATCAGGAACAGCCATCACCTTTGAAAAGGGCCAACTTGTGTGGCTCCTCACAGGTTCCCCATGGCCAGCAGTGGTGTGCATCCTGACCTGCCATGAAAGGAGCTGGGTAGGAGGATCCTGCACATGCAAGGACCTAAAGCACGACTTCCCCTGTGCCTCACTCAGATGGGAGCAACCCAGGCCCAACCCTTGCTCTAGGACCTCCAGGATCACCAAGCCCAGCCATTAACTGCCAAGTCTGCTATAAAACATGTCACTAAGTGCCTAATTTATTTGTCTTTTATATCCCTCCAGGGCCAGTGATTCCACCATTTCCCTATGCAGCTTGTTCTAGCACTTGACAAAGCTCTCAGAGGAAAATTGTTTCCTGATATCCAATCTAAACCTCCATTGGCACAATTTAAGGCTGTTTCCTCTTGTCCTTGTGTGGCTTCCTGTCATCTAGGAGAAGAGATCAATCCCCACCTTGCTAGTGACCTCCTTTCAGTTAATTGAAAGAGAAATAAGGTACTTCCACACCAAGCCTTCTTTTTTCCAGGCTAAATTATTCCAGTTCTCATTCTGTAGAGCAGCAAACTCTCCTGTGACAATTCAGGGGGCAGGCTGAAGGAAAAAAAAACCAACAAAAAAAACCACCTGAAAGGACATATAAATGCCACAGCTCCTTGAACACACTGCAAAACTCAGCACCACATAAGGGCATCGACTGGGGCTGAGTCCAGCTCTCCCAGAAGGAATGGGAGATGGCTGAAATCCAGGTCCTGGCAAGACAAGATGTGTTCAATCTCTGCCAGTTTCAAAAGAGGAAGGTCTGCACTCCAAGCATCCACCCGTGATGAAGTGTTGAAACTCCAAACTGAGAAACATGTGAACTCTAGAATGAAAAGAACTAGGGATACAGAGATCTTCAGCTCAGGAGAAAAACCAGATAGTGTGAGCTAGACCCTCCCACACACATTCACATCAAAACCAGGGAAAGAAGAAGAATTGGGATATTTTTTCCCCCATTATACAGAGAGACATCTGTAAGGTGGACAACTTTTTTTAGAACATTCCTAGGATACTAAAACAGAACTTCCTAGAAGAAAAGAGACACAACCAAATTTAATCCCCCTCCCCCACAAGAAAAGCTGCAATATAATCACCCAAGACTAATTGTGAGTCTGTTTCCAGGAGCACACTCCATCCTCACAGCAAGGCCTGGAGATGTTTTACATATTCGCTTGTGACTCAGACTGCTGTATTTGTCTCTGAAGACCTTTCTGACAGCTGCCATTCACAGACACCGCCTAAACAGATTTAAAGCTCAGTGTGTCTTCCTTACTCCTTCCCACAGTGTGAATGAACAATGTAACACAGTGGCCTAGTAAAACAGGGAGGTTGCAGAGTGTGGTGAAATCATCCCACCTGTTTGCTCATCCAAGTTTTCCTACTCTTCTTAGTCAAGAAGGGGAAATGCTTCTGACTTCAAGGTAAAAAGCACAAGAAAAAAGGCTGAGAAGCAGCCACCAAGGAATGCATTGTGTGTGCACAACCATCACCACTGAGTGGGTTGGTTTTTTTCAGGGAGCTGTGACACAGAGAAATGTTCTTTCACTGTTCAGCCTTCAGTGCTGCCTGGAAACAATGACTCATGCCAGCTGCTGGTTGACCTGCCAGGCTGGACGGCAATTGCACCTGTGGGATGTCCAACGAGCTGTCCAAAGTGTCCATGGAAGTGGTATCTCCATATTTCTCTCCATGGCAGAGGTGTCACCAAGATATTTCCATGCTTTGATGCAATTATTATTCCTGGGTTTAGGAGTTAAGTACTATCTACAGAAAGGGATAACACTGCATCCTGGGGTACACAAGCTCTCCTGCTTTGAGAAAGATAATCTCTGTTGCTAAACTAGTCCTTCATGCTGGCATCTTCCCAGATGTCAAGAGGAACAGGGAATCAAGAGCAACCCCACTAGAACTCCTCTGTGCCACATGCTGTGGGAAAACTTTTTCCTACAGAGCCCTATTTTTCTGTGCAGCTGTAACTCTTTGAGGCCTCCTTACACCTCACAATTGCTGAATCTAGACCTTTGTTTTCTGATCAGAAAAGCATTCAAAATGGCAAGACAAAATAGATGTGAAAGGAATTTGTACGTGCTGGTGGGTAAAAGTAAGGCCCCTTTTTCACTTGGTCTTGTTACTTCAGCACAGGAATAGAAGGGCTAGGACCTGGTGCAGATCATCTGGCATCTCATGGTGTCCCAGGAAAGGACGACATTTCCACAGATCACAGAGACAGCAGAGACGACAGCAGCATCTGTTTACTCTGTTGTGTGTTCCCAGAGAGGGACTTTTATATAAAAATCCCCAGAGGCTCAGCAGCCAGAAGAAAAACATTTCCTTACAGCTACTATTACCTTTTTTCCATGCTTCCATCCCCAGAAAAAACAGCAGAGCTATTTAGCTGCCATCTATTCCTCAGGCACACAAACTTGACCCACATGAGACACAGAAAACACACAGACTGCACAAACAGAATAAAGGAAAAAAACCCTTCTCCCAAACAACAGGCACATTTCTCATAATAAATCTTCAACGTACAAATAGCAGCAGCTCCTCCCCAGCAGACAGCAGGAAAAGTTATGGAGCAAAAATCATGCTGAGGAAACACGTTCAAATGTCAGGGTTTAGGTCTGCTTACAGTGATGAGAGGGAGGGATGCATCTTGTGAAGGGGTTGTGCTGCTCCAGCATTAGGTGTCAGCTTAAACATTGACTGTTCTCAAAAAGGTGCAACAAACCAGGAGCTCTTCTCCTTCTCCCTTGCCCAGCCCTGCCCCCGGGCCCCTCCCGGCTGACTCCGGCTCCCTGTGCAGCTGAACAATGTTTAGGAACACAGGACAGCTCAGCTCTGAGGTCCTGCGTTATTTATGAGTTTGGAAATCAGAGCCGTTCGGTTCACTGCCAGTAAATGGCAGTGATTGCAAGGAGGCAGCGGGGGTGGGGCAGGGGGTGAAGCTTGTGTGCGGCTCTTCATTCTCTATTCCCTGTGAAAAGGGAATCACTCCAGCTAACTGGCCCATGGAGATAAGGATTTCAGACAATCTGCATTAGCCTGATAAGCTAGGTTTGCATTTCATAAAGATTGCTTGTTAAGAACCTCAGTAAAACAAAATACAGTCAGAAGGGCTTACCAGCACAACTTATTTCCACTCCCACCACTCTGCCTGTCAGCACTGACTTTCTTTTCCCCTACAAATTAAGGTCCCTGCTTATGTCCCAGGTCTCTGGGATGGAACACGGACTGGGGAGCAGTGGGCAAGGGCTGGGAAAGACAAGGAAGAATAGCCTGAAACCTCTCAGCTCTGACTGGTCACTGTTAGAGCTGTGGTCCTGGTCCACAGTGTGTGGGAGGGCAGAAGTGCCCACCTCGTGGTGGTTTGGATTCGCCCTTTCCAGTGCAAACCAGAGCAGTTGGGCCGGCATCAGCAGCCTTTCTCTTTCCACACACACACACAAAAAAAAAAAAAGGATTAGAACAGGAAAAAGGAGATTATACACATTTCCCTCTATTTCATGTTTTCCCACTTCCTCACATAAAAAACCCATAGCCCCTAACATGTAAAGTTATGGACTCCCAAAATGCTGTCAGTTTTCCCTCCTCCCTCTTCAAACAGGCGGAGTCAGGCTTTTTCCTGACATAAAACAGCCATGGTGAATCACCAAAAACTATTAGAACACCCTCTGGTGTTCACCCTTTCCCCCTCTTTTTTTCCCAGCTTGCAGAGAACACACCAAGGCCATTCTGTTCGGACAGTGCTGCCTTTCCAGGAGGTGGATGCCCATTTCTGCACAGACCCGGGGCATTATTCAGATATCACACTAATTCAGATTCAGAAAATCCTTCTCCAGTCCCCTTTTGGATGAAGAGTCTCAGAGAAAGGCAGCCGTATGAAAACACAAACACAAGGCCTTCCATGGTTTTACAGCCAGCACAATTACAAAGTCATTTAATCTGTATCATCTGTTGTTTCCAGCTGACATTGCTGCACTTTTATTAGGGTTTTTTTTGGCAGAAAGACTCTAGCAAGACAGAAAACATCCTGGTAGTCCTTGCTAATGCTGTGGAGTAATGCAGTGATTAGTGCCAGAGGTAAGGATGACTCTCTCTCACACCTTTTAAGGACTCTAACCCTCAGCATGAGCACAGCTGACCATCACAGAAGTTGTATTAGCCCCATTTCAAATAGGTTCCTACTTTTCAGGCCCATTTGTAGGTGAAATCAGGGCTTGTGGGGCCCCAGTGGCAAAGCGTCATACCACTTCAGTTGAAGTTCTCATGAAACTCCCTTGCCTCAAAAAGTGAGATGGAGATGTGGCAGTTTGGTCAACACTCTGGCCAAAATCCATAGCACCCATCTCCAGTCTTCAACCAGCCTCATGCCAGCCTGCCAGATGAGACATTCATGAGGACAACCAGAGAGTTTCAGAAATTATATTGGGAGGGATTGGAAGATTTGGTGGTCAAAGAACTGGTAACAATATTTTCTGGGTCCTTCCTTGTCTTGTTCACAGCAGATATTGTGGACCTTTACTCAGAGGTTAGAATACCTCTACTGTGCTGCAGGGAAAGGCAGGTCCCTGAAGGGTTGAGGGGCAGCAGATTAATTGGCTGACTTCATTAGCGCCTTGCAGCAAAGTGGCTGTAAAAGACCAGCAAGGAAGAGGCTAACAATGGTCTCAGCACACTGACCTAAGCAACAGCTTTATCTCAACAAGAAAGAACAGGCACTTTTTCTGATCAAACTTCAAATGCATTAGAGAGGCATCATTAACCCAGAGAAGTGGCTGCAGCAAACAGGCAGCGGCTAAAGGCATCAGCAGTGCGGGGAAGTCATCAGTTGGCTACAGGTAGTACATAGAGGGTGTTTGATGGAGATAGGTCCCAAACTCCTTCACTGGTGGTGTTCCTGTGTTTCCAGGTATGTTGAAGATACAGCAATTGAGTTTACCATTAATAAATCTATAGATGTTACCAACATGGGTGGGAGTGTGGATCTGCTGCAGGGCAGGAGGGCTCTGCAGAGAGGTCTGGACAGGCTGGACACATGGGACGAGGCCAGTGGGATGGGGTACAACCAGGAGAAATGCTGGGTCCTGCCTTTAGGTCACAACAACCCAACTTGCAGCTCCAGGCTGGGAAAAAGTGGCCGAAGAGCTGGGAAAGGGCCTGGGGGTGCTGGTGACAGCAGCTGGACATGAGCCCAGGGGTGCCCAGGTGGCCAAGAAAGCCAACGGCCCCTGGGCTGTCCCAGCCACGGTGTGGCAGCAGGGGCAGGGCAGTGACCGTCCCTGTGCTGGCACAGCTGAGGGACCACCTCTAATCCTGGGGGCTCCTCTGGGCCCCTCACGACAGGGAATTGAGGGGCTGGAGCGTGTCCAGAGAAGGGAACGGAGCTGGGGAAGGTCTGGTGTCACAGTGTCCGGTTTGCGCTGCCCAGCGCAGCCACAGGCTAGCTCAGTGTGTGTCACTGTGGCAGCGTGGTACGGTCGGGGCAGCAGGCTGGGCGAGCCACCTCCTTCCGGTGGGGACTTGATTCCCCCTCACCAGCGACGGGCACGATGACGGAATAGCAACCGCGGCAGCTGAATGAAAGGCAGACTCCTTTAGGCAGGGTGTAACGGTGTTTATTGCAGGGAGAGGGGCACGTCGCCGGGCACTCTCTGTCTCCCTGCCCAAAAGAGCCCAGATCAAAGCCTGACAGCCACTTATAAACGGGGGAGGGCTGACAACAGGTCACCAATCAGGGAACACGGGGGTGGTAACAGGGGTGTCAACCTTTGAACCTTTAACAAATCACAGGAGGGCAGGAGGGGATTCCCCAGGCACCAGCCTATCACTCGATGCCTCTCCTGGATCTTTCCAGCATCCAGGGAAGGGTCTTGAGTGACAGACAGGGCGACCATGGCGGGGGGGATTGACAGGGACAGGTGCAGGGAAGGAATGACTGACAGAAAACATCTGCTTAAATACCTAACTCATAAGGGAGAAAACTATTACAAAACACAGGGGGGTACAGTGGACTAAACCATTACAAAAATAACTCAAAAATCTTACAAAAATAACTTAATAACACAACTCTCACACCACTACAGTCTGGAGCCCCAGGAGCAGCTGAGGGAGCTGGGAAAGGGGCTCAGCCTGGAGAAAAGGAGGCTCAGGAGGGACCTTCTGGCTCTGCACAACTCCCTGACAGGAGGGGACAGCCAGGGGGGCTCTGCTCCCATGGAACAGCGGTAGAATGAGAGCAAACAGCCTCAAACTGTGCCAGGGGAGGTTTAGGTTGGTCATTAGGAAGAATTTTGTCACAGAAAGGGTGATTGGACATTGGAATGGGCTGCCCAGGGAGGTGGTGGTGTCACTGGCCCCGGAGGCGTATAAGGAAAGGCTGGATGTGGCACTCAGTGCTCTGGTCTGGCTGATAGAGTAGTAATCAGTCATAGGTTGGTCTTAATGATCCCAGAGGTCTTTCCCAACCTACTCGATTCTCTTACATGTATTAATGAGGATCACAGAGCAAAACAACACTACCCAAGAACACCTCCAAGTCAAGCCAAAGCCATACTGACAAACTTTTCCCTGTCTCTGCTGGGATTGACTCACAGAAACACACTTTTATTTCCAAGCACAGAGCAGGTACACCTTGTTTTGGAGGAGTGGAGGCTACATTGCACTGCTGCAAAGGATGTCAGACCCTGGGGCCGAGAAGGCATGCTCCAAAGAAAAAAACATCTCACTTCCTTCCAAATAATGCAGGAGAACCCACTCCATCACTTAACTGGGGGGAAGGGTAGAGAGATATAATCCACTCACCTCTTGTCCCCACAGAGGGATGGGGAGGAGAATCAGGGGAAAACAACCCATAAAACTCATGGGTTGAGATAAGAACAGTTCAATAGCTGAAAACAAAGTAAAATAATAACAACACTGATAAAAACGATAATAACAATATTAATGAGAGAGCAAAC
Source organism: Hirundo rustica (assembly GCF_015227805.2). Taxonomy (NCBI): domain Eukaryota; kingdom Metazoa; phylum Chordata; class Aves; order Passeriformes; family Hirundinidae; genus Hirundo; species Hirundo rustica. The sequence continues at coordinate 77,734,645 of NC_053488.1, read as the reverse complement.
CCCAAAAGTGGTGGACAGCATAGTTTGCTTGCCACCCATAGACTGATGCCCATCCCAACCCCAGCAGTGATCAGCCCTCCCACCAACTCCCCCCATTTTAGATCCAGAGTATGACATTCTCTGAAACCCTTGGATTGCTCAGCTCACCTGCCCCAATGGTTTCTTATGCACCTGTCTACTAGTACAGCATAAGAAATTGAAATGTCCTTGATTTAGGGTGTGCATTACATAGCAACAGCTAAAACACAGGCATGTTATCAACATTTATTCTCATACTGAATCCAAAATCACAGCAACACACCAGCTTTTGAAGAGAACATTAACTCTGTCCTAGCTGAAACCATGACAATAAAGAAAATGTTTCTCAGGGAATAAGACGCCAGATGTCTGGTCAGTCACAGAGGGACCCCATTCCACATGACACAAATGTATCTTGGCTTCCTAAAATAAAACAAATAATAATTAAAAAAACCCCCCCAAAAAAAAACAAACACAAAACCAACCAACCACAACAACAACAACAACAACAAAACAAACCAAAAAAACCCCCAAAAAACGCCACACAAACAACCACCACACACACACACAAAAAAAAAAAAAAAAAAAAAAAAACACCACCCACCAACAACACCAAAACCCAACAGCCTGGCCTGGCTCCTGTCTTTACCAGCTGTTCCCTATTTAATCTTCTCTCCATTTCCATGTTTGTTCAGAAATCCTTCTTCCAGTGCAGCTGGAAAAGGTTGTTACCAACAGGCGATCAAGCCTGAATGCTGACAATGTGAGATCATTACAGGGGCCCAAAGAGCAAGCACACAGATTTTTCAACAGAAAATGCTCCTGCCTGCCCCAACTGGCTCCTGAGACACTGCTCCGGGCAGTGGCAGTAGTAAAGAAGGTCTAATGTCGACTCAAGAAGAGAGGCCACACAGTTCAACAGTAGCTCCTTGTGGAAGCTGCTTTACTCAAGAGTTTTGACTTTTCTGACAGGAAGTGGATGGGTGAAAGGCACTGTAATTATTTGCTTTATGTCAAAGAGAGACACTTGGCTTATACTGGTTTTGAAGTGGAAGGAACAGAAATGGCTGAGCTGAGGAAATGCAATACTATTAAGCAAGATTATCGGCTGCTGGTGCCACTTTTCCAAAACAGCTGATGTAGGTCAGTAAACACAAGTGCCAGACATACTTAAATGTCCTTGCACATTGTTTCTCAAGTTCCCTTGTTCTGTTCTGCAATTCACAGTATGACAGAAACACATTAAGAGGAAGAAAGCAAGCCTGAGCAGCGAGGCAACTGCCCTTGAGCTTCCTGAACTGCTGTGTGAACTCAGAGAATTCTGCTGGGGAGTAAAGGACAGAACCACGTCCCTGGGAGACACTGCACTGTGACAAGGTGTCTGTGTTGTTACATATCCCATTCATCTGTGCAAAACACAAAATTACCATGGGCAATGCAAAGCAGAGACTTTTTTCTTGAGTTGGCAGACTTCTAGAAAACTCTAAAGCAAAGGATGCAAGTTGTTTAACACCAGCAACCATCATCTCCCAGGCTCTGCATCAACAGCAAGGGCATAACAAGATCAGCTACTACTTTTCCATCTGGACAGCAGAGAAAGATTCACCTGTACTTCCAGGATCTTCTCCTGCCTGCATCACCACAGTTTTGCCCATCTTCTGTGTCTCAGGTTAAAAGAACAGCATGATGGAACAGACACAGGTCCTTCTGCCAGAATATTGCACTTGGACAAGTGAAAAGCATCAGCATCTCCCTCAGACCCTCCCTGACCTGTGTAGCCAAGCATTGTCCATCCCATGAATGTTCTGCAGCCTCAGTTAGGCCCAGACACACCCTTTTTGGAAGAACTGCACTTGCCCTTATGTTGCAATCACATTTTTTTCAGGTGTTCAAGATGATGCAGTTTTCTTTCATTTCCAGTGGCAATTCACCATCACTCCTAGCATGAGCTCCTGTCTGATTCCAGAAATTTCTTAAGCTCATATACAACGATTTCAGTTTCCACTTTGTAAAAACAGAAAGGTGTAGAATACTACAGAATCATGGGAAATAGGAACTCCCTCCAGTGGGACGATAGGGCTAACTACAGCCAGTCTTTAACTACAGTCAGCCTTGGTTGGCATTTGCCTGATGTGCTCTCAGAGGCCCCCAAGTCACAGGTTTTACACATTTCCACATGTTAAATACTCCAGTTTCTATGCAGGTGGATCAATTTGCATTCCTCACATTTATTTCTATTTCCTACCACCCATGGAAAGGGAGCACACACATCCCTTCCTTTTCTTGTAGTCATCTTTTGTGGCTTTTGAAAACAGCTGTTTATGGTCCCTTCTCTTCAGGCAATGCTATTCTTCAATCTTTCCTTGCTGTTATTCTGGAGCTTTGAACATTTTTCTGTCTTTAACAGCCGCACAAAAATAATGTGAAAAACTTTGTTTACTACAGGGAACCCAAGGGACTTTGCACGTGGTTGCTTAAGACCATTAGGAGAATTTAGGAATTACCCTCCTCCTCAGAACACTTCCAGAATGAAGGCAGTTAGTTAAGAAGGTAACACAGAATTAAGAATCCATTTCAGATGAGGCAGTTCAGGAGAGCCTAAGAGGAAGCATACCCCAATCGGGCTATTTCTGTGGGAATGCCAAGGCTTCACCCTCGTTATCTACCTTCCAAGAGCAGCAGTTCCATGAAGTTCACACCACTCCTGGGCACCCAACCTGTATCCAAGCAGGTAATCTGTGGCCAGAGCACTGCACAGAGAGTGACAGGAGATGTGCAATGTGCAATCTGTGCAACCGAAGGATCCTTTCTCTTACATGTGGGCATCTGCTTTATTCTGAGTATCTTTGTTGTATCCAAGTATCAAAAAGTAAACGCTCAAAGATAGGCAGTCAATAAACAGTGTAAGAAACATTTCAGGATTTTCCTCTGTGTATTATGTCATCGTAACTGCAATGAAGTGTGTTAAATGCTGCCCAAGATGACAAAACAAAGGATGAAACAGAATCTCAAATTGCAAATTAGACTCTCCTTTTAATCAGTGTTAAATAGACACTCGTATCTTCTGAAGAGAAAACATTTTAACCTGAAGAATACCTTACAGGTATAATCAGCTATTCAAGACATCCTCCCTTTGAGGAACATGCATTTCTTTTTCATTAGTCTTCATCTACAAAGTCAAGTATCTGACAGATTATAATTTTCTGAGGGATCTTTTCTTTCACTCTTAAACATTTATCACATCTGAGAAACTCACAGGCTTACTGCATATTATTACACCAAGAAATTCAGAGCAACAGAGTTATGAACATGAAAATCACAAGGACATTCGCTTTTTTCTCCTATTTTAAGGAAAAAAAATTCTACCTGAGAAATTATCCCTTATGATGTCATGGTTACTTTAGCATGTGAATGCTGTTTGCAGTATTTTACATCTCTCTCTTCTTAACCAGGCAGAACAAAAAAGTTACCATCCAATTCAAGAGCCAGACTGACAAATTGTTGCCAGAAACTGAAACATTTACTCCAGTGTTTCAGTGGCAGGAGAAACTGAAACGGAGAGTACTGGCAGGATTGCTGCTGCAAATTTGATGGAACAGTTGGTATTTGTACACATTTCTCCTTTCCCTTAGAGAAAAGTCTCTGTTCTGTGAAACAGAAAACTATGAATAACCCCCATTTCTATCTAGCTGCAGGAAAGTGGGGATAGCTATAATTTAGAAAAATTCAGTCAAACCTTTTACAGGGAGACCACAAGGACTGGGACATTAAAATCAGAATTTTATTTACCATGGGGAAGCCATCCCAGCAGCTTGCACCTTCACGTTCTTAAAGAGGAAAAGGACAAACTGAAAAATGTCCAATGAGAATAGTTTCTCCTTCTGTTCACCTAGTGTTACAGCATTACCAGATACCTCCTAGGTGTAAAGCAGGTGGTCACACAGACTCTGTAACACAGAAACATTCCCCTCCCAAGAGCAACCCATTGCTGAGGGCAGGGATGTACCAGTCTCAAATCAAGCACATTAGAGCTACTCATAATTCTGGTGTTTTGAAGTTAAACAGTCACACAATCTCCTTTGAAAAAAGAGGAACTTCTCTAAGATTTTCCCATCCTAACCTTCTCTCAAGCTTGAAAATCGAATAGTGAAGGTTTTGATGGTCTCAGAAATGTGGAAACCACCTGGCCACTGTTTACATTTAAACAGTCAACTGCCCATAAGTCCACCGCAGTCCTCTCTACTCCCTTTATGCAGCTTTTCTTTCAGCTTCCCTTCCCTGCAGTTGCTTTTCATATTCTCCTTTAACCACTTGGAAAAAGCATGACGAAGGTGAAGAAAATACCTGTTAAGCAAAGGGAAGGACATGCCTCCTTAAGAAACACATAGGGTGTTACAAAGGGAATGGATGTCAACACCTTTGGGCACTGGGAAATCACAGACTGACAGTTCTGGGGACAGCCTCAGTCAGCAGCCAGGGGTCAGTAGATTTGGATTACATTGTCCCATTCATCAATAGGCCAGACTCCATTGTCCTGCACGTTGAAGGGTGAGTTCTTCCAGTCCCAGGTCTTAACAGGCACCTTCCACTCTGGGCCATAGTTGGCCTCCACGTACTGCAGGGTTTCACAGGGCACATGGACCTTGAGTTCCACAAATTCAGTCCAGCAGAGAGTAAACTTGGGAAAGAGATACCTGTGCCAGAACAAAAGGGCATGGTCACTGGCAGAAGGCTAGAATGTACCACTAAGTCAGTCCAAGGAGAAAGCAAGCAACTGTGGCAAGTGGCCATGTTACATTTACACAGTTTTTTCTCTTACACACTAGAAAAGGATGTTAGCAACTGGTGAACATTTGCTTCACGTGCTTAGGAAGGAGCAGTCCTAATTCTTGATTATAATCACATCACTCTGCCACCTATAGGTTAGTCCCTGCCTCGGCTTTGCCTGTTACAAACGGGATTTAATAATTACCCCTTTTAGAAAGGTGACGGTGATACATGTTTACAGCAGTGGTAAATTTCATAGTTTAACCAAAATGACAATCGATAGAAGTGTGGGAGTTGAGGTGCTAAACAATACCAGTCTACTCACTATTCCTACAGAGAATCACTCCCACTTCTGAAGTTCTGAATGTTTCCACACACAACCCCCCTAAAAAACGTGATCCTAAAATTACTTTTCACAGGTTAAAATGAAACCGTAAACACTTTGTCCTTTTAAAAAAAGGTTTGTATATTTGTATGATGAGCAAGAACTTCCCCCCTCCATCTTGCAGGCATGAAGTTAATTTTATTTCTAAGCTCTCAGCAAACAATATGAGAAAATAACATAATTTTGCTTCATGTCTTAAAAGGAGGGAAAGAACAAAAAGTGATCAAGCATTTTTGGGTATATATCCCAGAGACTGCTGATTCAACTATACTCTTACACAAAGTCCTCTTTGTTAAAAAGCTACAGAAATAACTCACTTTAAGGATTAAAGCAAACAATGTGGATTTGATTCCCAGACTCCATTTTTGTGCACACTAATTTCCTGCTGGAGAATGCAACTGTCCAGTATTAAATCTGCAAACAAATAAGAAGCCTCAATTGCTGCAGCTCTCAGACAGTATCAGGAGGATGCACATGCTCAGGTCAGAAATGCTGAGGAAGTGTTTGTGCACATGGAAATGCAAACCACACAGCCAGACTGTGAGGGTTAGAAACCATCTCTCCAAGTAAACAGAGGCTAAAAATGACTATGAGAAATATATCACAGACTCAATGAAAAATGCTTTAGTTCACTACCCTGTAATTTAGATGCATAGAAAGTATGCCTGTGCAAATATTTAGCTTTATGAAGAAAACCCCTTCTACCTTTCAGTTTTAATCTTAGAAGAGAACTTTGACCCTTCTCTGTGATGACCTAGTAGCAATCAATAGCTCTTCTGACATTATAATTCATTTAAATTTGTTAGAGCGGATTTAGGATTCAGCATGAGCAAATAATCACTCCTCTTCTGACTGACCTCCTTGCTTTTGCTTTCCTCCAAAATTCTGACAGGGCTAGATACTAAGCAAAACTGAGGGTCACTCTGGTGTTGCACATATTCAATTAAGCATGCCATACATCTCACAGTTACAAAAGCTGGATCTCTTTTCTCTTTTTGAAGATGTATTTGGAACAACACATGTCTGGAATTACTTGGCTAATGATTCTGAACAACTACAGCTCTGACATGGCTCAGGGCCCTTACGGCAGTAAACAAGCAGTTTTCCTGGTCCTTTTCTGTGTATACTAAACTAAGAAATACCGGCTCAGAATTAGAAGCTTGGCTTCCTTATGATGCTATGCCTAAGCAAAGTCATTACTGAACTAAACAGCTACATTTGGAACTTTTAATAAGCTACCACCAAAAATAAGTATGAAGCTACAAGAAGAGGAGAGAGCTTTTTGGAAGACAGAGTTCCAAAAGAGCTGTAATACCCAAGGATACAGAAGGTGGAGTGCAGCACATGGTCACATTTACCCCCTATTCTCAGGCCTTGAACCAGTCATTAAAAAAAAGCAGGGGAAAACCATCTCTCAGTTATCCAAGGTTTGATGGAATTTTGAAGTGTCGACTCCAGTGGCATTGAAACGGCTCCTGCAATTTAAATGCAACAGGAGCACAAAGGAAGGGACTCCTATGGTCAGCTTGCTTTTCAGAATGCACCATACATGAAAACAGAACTGGTATTGTATTCTAAAAAACCCCAAAAACTTTGCTACACAGTGCATTTTCTGTAGGGATATTCCAAGAGCTCTTTCTTTAGTCTATTTCTGAATGTGCCTTTTGAAGCTGGCTATCAAGTAGCTTTCCCAGTCTTTATTTATCACTTCAGAACAAAGAAAACTAAGACAAGGATTTGGACATAATCTCCAACTGGATGACAGTGCTCACTAAATTCCCACTAGCTAAATGCAAACAAATACAATTCCAGCAATATATTAAAGATAACCTATTAAATAAATCCTACAGAAGTCTACAAGGCTTTCAACTAGTCTGCAGCTATCTTCTTCTGACTGAAGGTGTGGGATTGGAAGAAATAAATCTAATTATTGAAACATATATTCAGTTTGCTTAGTTGATTGGAAAGCTTGTTTGCTGATTAAATACTGAAAGGCGCGAAAAAGAAACACAGGATCCTATTCAAAATTCCATTTTCAGAACATGAAGAGTAAGGCTTGCAGAAATTGTCTGTGTTGCTGTCACAACACTAGTCAACCCAGTTTTCCAAATTGCTAGCTCAAAATCCCACATTGTGGACTTTACTGTGCAAGGAGGGTTGAGGCTTTTTGCCATAATATTTCTTCATCAAGACAGCTGCTTAAGGATTAATCTACTACAAAATCAGATTGTGAAATAACATTGTAGAGACTTTTTCTCATCTTGGGTGTTTATGTAACTGGGAGCCTGTTACAGTCAGGTAAGATCTGCTCGATACATGATATGCCAGCTCTGCTTTTGATTTCACAAGAGATCTGACATTTACTTTCTAGTAAGGCAGAGGACTGTTCTCTCTCTCTGCTCCACTGATCTCAGAGTGTAGAATCTCCTCTGATTCACCTCTGACATCCACATTTCCACAAAGAGCACAGACTTTACCAGGCGACAGCACATAAAATGCCATCACTAGCTTGTTCAATTTCTTTCCTATCAGTGGTAAAAATTCAGTTCTTACTTAAATTTCTTGCCCGATTTGGCCTGAGTTCCTCCATTCCATATGTGGTCATCCTCTTCATAGAAGAAAAAAATATCAAGTTTCACATCATCTTCTCCCTGAAAAGAAAGTTCCAAGCTATCTTCCACCTGGAAGACAAAAATACACACTGTATATACATAACAATAAAAAGCAACTTATGGCAGCAGAAAACAAAATAATTTTTATCAGATATACAGGGTGACTTCTATTCTAACTGAAGAAAACAGTAACTACACTATTTTCCAACTTTATTAAACACTGCAGCAACTGAAATCAAAATTACAAAGCGACAGAAACACATACATGAAACATAAAATGTTCATTTGCTATGTACCTTGCCAAATTTGTGCTTCAGTGGCAACCCTGCATTCTGAAAGGCTGGAATGATATCTGCTTTGTAGTCCCTTATAAAGATTCCCAAATCCACATCTTTGCTGTGAGGAATGACGTTGCACTGCCTATACCAGCCTGAGGGGGAAAAAATAAACCAGTAAAATCTCAAAACTAGTTAATTCAGGAACATGAATTCAACAGAACTAGAGCAACACAAAAATGAGCTGCCTTAAGATCACCAGGCAAAAGTCTTTGACTGAGGCCATAAGCAAGACTTCAGCCTTTTTTTAGTATGGGATGAACCACATCCAAGGAAACAAGTATCACTGCACTTACAGTAATCTCTCTTTCTTCGGAAAGCCAAGAATGTGAGAGAAAACAAAGATAATATATCTTAAATTTCCTAATTTAAATGCATTTATATTAAAAAAAAATAAATGCTTATGTGGCCCTAAATCTAATCAGCAATTAACAGCTACAGGGCCACAGCTGTGCTTCTGATTTGCAACTATTGTTTCATACTGCATCCATGATGTTAATCATCTTCCAATCATGACTGCTGAGCAAAAAGACATGAAGTGGGACATCCTTTTGTCTGTTTCATTAAGGCATCTTTTAGTAACTGCTCATTCAGAAAATTATATTCCCTAGGATTAAATAAATACAAGGCAAATGTGCACACATGAGTTCTCACAAAGTGTTTCAATAACAAAAGAATCCTCATTAGAGATGATACTTCTACCTTCAGAAGAATTAAAAACTTGCATTACCTACTCTGATGGATTGTCATTTTATTAAAAGTTTGTTTTGAGAGAAAATAAATTAACGTAAACTGTACTTTAGAAGTTAGCAACAAGTATCTAATTGCATGGGAAGAAAAACAGGTTTAGAGTGTACTTGGACAGCAGAAATATGTGCTCATCACTGTGTTTCCCAACTGGCACTTCACTGAATTCCAAGTCACACAAATTCAGGAACTGTTGATTACATCCTAGCAGGGATGAACACAAGACAGGTAACTGCTTACAACACTAAAAGCTTCACTGGAAATTTGCCCAGCATCTCTGCAGTTCAGGTTTCTAAAGAAAGAGCATTTTTTCAGAATCCAGAAGGCCTATTGCAATATAGGTAATACCTTCCAACCCAGTACATTTGGCATCTGCTGACATCACAAAAAATGGAGGATGAAGTGCTTAAAGTTTCAGGCGAGTTTAAAAATGCAACACAACACAAATTTTTACCAAGACATGTTCCACTGCTCAGCCAGAACTTCACTCCCAAGTTATTCAGTGTCAGGGCAGCCAGATGAAGCAAGGATTTTGCCTTTTTCCTGAATTCCACTGCTTCAAGAGAGGCATCATCAGGATACAGCTGGAAGGCAAGAATAAGCAAGTTACTGTCAGAGAGCAAATTTGTCCCTTCATTTTTTCAGTGTCCTAGGAAAAAATGACCTGAATACCTGGGCTAGTGTCTGTTCTTAAATACACAGTCCATTTTCAGAACGTGCACTGGAATGACAAGTTGCAATTAAAACTCATAATCAACCTTCCTTTTTTTTCCCTAACCACCAGAATGAAATTTCACAGTAGACTAGAAAATGAAAATATGTATTAGACATTGATTCTCAGCACTTGCCAGCAACATGGGTGAGCCCTTGTTCTGGACATGCTCAACTCCATTCCTGGAATCCAAACACGGGGGCAGAATCAGTCCCTGGCAGCACATCAAGGCTTTTCCAACCTCCAGGACTCCATGATTAATTTATTTGGCGCCACCAAGTGTCAGAATTGGGTGCTGAGTTTTAAGGAGAGCTGACAAGAAGGACAAACTGTGCGAACACACAAATCTTCCAGACAGAACCTTGGTAAGGTCTGCCATCCATGTAAAGCCAAAACCAACACAGGAGGCTGGGCAAACATTACTAGTTCCAACAAAGGAACAACCACTCGGCTTTGTGATGGATTTCTTCAACAGCTCATGGGCAAAAACAGACAAAACGAACTTTACAAAACAGGTGCCAGCTGCTTGTCTCAGTTAAAAAAAAAGCTCAATAAACATTTAGGGGCACATTTTCTCTGCCTGTGGTGGCTTCTGCCTGCAGGCTGGAGTGGATTATATTTTTCTGTTATCCACACGTGAAGGGACAACATATGGATGCCCTTGTGACCCTCCTGCTACCCAAATAAGGATCTACAGCCTCCTAGAGTGAACAGGAGTGGTCCTCCCTTTCCCCAGCACCTCAATGACTGAAGACTGAAGCCTCCAGCACAGTTTTTCCTCCTTTCATGAGCCCAGAGATGGCTCAAATTCAGTGACCTGACTTTGACTTTGCAGTCTTAACTGTGAACCCTTGATCACTTTGTAAGTCATGTCATTTCCACGTTAGGACAAAATGCCCCCCACATTGCTGCAGACTTTTTTATCTGCTAAATCAAGTAGCAAAATTCTAAATATGATGCTCTGAATAGTGGTGAAAACATCAGCTTATACAGCTGGAAAAGCAATTTAATCAGTCACTTTGGAATTTCAAATAAGCCAAATGAGGAACGTGGAACTGCAGGATATTGTTTAAAAAAACATAAAATAAAACACTTCTCAAAACTTGAGGACTGCCACAAGGAAGGTTTTCAGCCATGAAGATACATGAGATCTTAGTTTCATTTACATGAGATCCATTCAACATTAGGGGTGTGTAAGAACTATGCATATGTTGATTCCCTCTTGGAAAACAATGTGCTCACAAGTGAAAAAACAAGAAGGCATGACCTTCAGGTAAAGTTTTGATTTCATTACCATTTAGTAAGCTCTGTGGAATGAGAATCAAGGGTTGTATTTAGCCTTCTGCATTGTGAACAGTCCCATTTATACCAGAAAAAACAGTGGACTGTTCTTAGGTTTGGGTCAATCTGTTAAAACACATTTCATCTCAGAGACACCATCTGGTTACCACTAACCTGAAAGAAAGCCCGAGCTTCTCTGTACCTACATTCAAGAAATCTAGAGTGGGACATCTCCTCTAGAAAACTGGACGGGTATTTTGGAATTTGAACTTTTAAGTCATCAATGGAAACAAGCAGAAGTTCTGGCCTGCACAGAAAGAAAGATAATATATTACCCTATTTAATTCCTTTATAAAACACATGGCATTTTTTCTTTTAACTCAGGTTATAATCTTAATGCACACTACTGGCAGTGATACCTCTGTCCAAATACAGCCAAAACAAATTATAAATTAAAAAAGCAACAAGAGCTTCACCAAATTCCCCATATGTTTCAAAACTTTGTTTAAAAATAATTCCTACACCTCCAAACCCCAAGTTAGTTTGTCGAGTCATTGATTCCTTTACTGACACATGACTTGAATTTGTTCAGAGATGTTGTTCAGTGCATTTTAAAATTCAGGCTATTTAGTTGTCTAAGTACGGGATGCACTTTAGGATCAAATACACTCTGTACTTTGAGGCTATTTGCTTTTAAAAATTAAAAACCTTCATAATGATTGAAGTGGGATTATTTAACAGCTTATACAGTTTACAGCAAACGTTTAGGCACATAATTCATACAGATTCCATGTTTTAAAAGGATGAAAGAATGGGGTCAAATTAAGGGAAAAAGTTCAAAAGATTTATTGCTTTATTTTATCTCAAAATATTGAGACATGTGAAATGTCTCAATATTTTTCTCATTTTCTCAGAAATAATGTTCTCAAAGCCTGCACTTTGGGGCCTGAATCGTACCTGAGCTGAATTGTAGAACCTGACTATAGGAAAGAGAGTAGTTTTACACACAGAGAAGGTAATTTTGGGAGTGCCATGATGGCTTTCTCCTTCCCTTAGTCTGAACTTACTTTTCATAAGCCCCAGAGTAGCGACCGAAGTGCAGTTTCCGGAAAGGCACAAACTTTCTGTCCATGTGTTGCTTGAGTCTCAGGGGTCCATGCCAGAGGAAATTGCCACTCCTTTCATAGAAGACCACCAGGTGAATGGCATGAGATGCCAATTTGAATATGTAGTGCACGGGAATTTCCATCCCAGAGAGGTCATCCATTCCATCCAAGCGGGGGTCCTTGTTTATAATCTTTAGCCACTGGAACCCCATCCTCTCAGCAGTTCTAAAAAGGTCCACCTGAAAATGAGGAAGACAGGAGGCAGAGCAGGCAAAACATTAGAGAAACCAAAACTGGAAGCCAAATTCTTATTATTAACTCACATCATTCCCCATTTTCATTTTATAATCAGACTTAAGCACAAATGAATCAAAAATCTCTAAGAGCTTGAAGACCAGCAGTCATAAGCAATTCTAACCACCTTCCTTCCTTGTCTTAAATTTTGTCCTTCAAACTATAAAATGAAACAACAAATAAATGTTGTAAGCCATGCTTGGATTAGGTTTGTTCCTTGCCATACCATCCTACCCTGCACTCTCAAACTATTCTCTAAAACTGCTCTGCCAAATTTCGTGTTCCCAAGTCCTTGAATAATAACATCACTAACACAAAAATGATTATTCCAAAACCTTCTTTTGTGGGACAAATAAAAATCTCACCAAACAGTGAGCACTGCACTCAGGTAACAGGCTTTAATATTTTCACAAACAAAGGGAATTAAATTCTGTCTGATTTAAAAAAAAAAAAAAAAAAAAAAAAAAAACACCACAATAAAAGCCCCCCTCAGCATGTGAAGAGCCTTTCCGTTTCCCCCCTTGACATGTTTTGTATAATCATATCAGCTTCTCCTCTGAATGATACAGGAATTATCACTGAGACACAAAGCAGCAGGAAATGGATTTATCTCAGTGTGCTGTTACACAATTTTACTCCTAGTTTCTTGAATTCCTTCACACGTAAAACTGCCTGATCAGGCTCACAGTGACACCCCTCTTCAGTCAAGTTCTTCAGTGAAATAGTCACTGACCATTTCAGGGGAGAGCTGTTCACCATTGGTATCTTTAGTGTGTAGAAAATAATCTAATATATACTTCCAGATTATAATTAATTGATGAAATAATCTTGGGTTTAATTTTGTCTTTCATCACATGCTACACCTCTATTTTCAACATAGCCATTAAAAAATATCATAACACCACAGAGAGCAGAGATACCAACACATTAGGTGAAATGGTATTAAGTAAAAGGATGTGCTAAAAGAAATGTAAACCAGCAGGTAATTTTTCCAGACTTGTCACATCAATACCTGCATTTCCTTCTTGATAAGTCCCCAAACTCCAGATTTATAACAGTTGCACCTACATTACAGGCTCAAGGTTCTCCTCCCTCCTTTCTAACAGACCTTTCTTTCTTTTCAGCATAGACTCTGACTACCAGTGATTTTTTTTTTTTTTTTTTTTTTTTTTTTAATATTGCAGACAGCCCCTATAAAGTTTTAGCTATAAATTACTCCTAATATATCTGGGCTAGTAAAATGGGCAACTTCTGCTTTAAAAAAAGTTTCCTCTGCCTACAATATTACCACCACATGAATTCAGATACAAATATGAAAGCATTAAGTGAAAACATCAAAGAACAGCTGAATGCATTAAAATACACAAATGTGAACTGAAAACATGCACTTACTTCATGTTTCCATGTTTTGTCCAGAAGTGCAAAAGTAGTAAAGTCTCTTGGAGCACAGAAGTATTTGCATTCTGGGCTGGGGCCATCAGGAGAGCTTCTGATCTGTTCAATGTCTTTATCAACCAGTCCCAGAATCAAAGGATCGATCAAATACACTGGAATATTGTGACTGGATATTAATCCTAGGAACCTCCTAACCACATGCTGTTTGACAGAGGAAAGAAACACCATCTTTGCATTAAAACTCATTGACAGAAACCCCAACCCACTGAAAGAAGGAATACTTATCTCCCAATACATCCTTTGAGTGCACACTTTACTTCCACAAACAGCTGTGAGACAGAGTGAGAAGGTAGGATGCAAGTGCCACAGAATTTGGATTCTGGTCTTCCCAGGGCACTCAGCATTCCATAAGGAGTTAAAAGCTGCAGCAAGAATGTTCTGTGTCCTATGCAAGGAGTTAGTAACTTGATTCAGGGGAGAACATTAATCAAGCACATTTAAATGTCCATGGTACACAGAAACCATTTACAGCAGCCAGTCACCCTGCTACTTAAATGTATTCACCTCTAACATTTAAATTTAATGATTTTAAAGCTCTGTCTTCAGAGAGATGTGAAAACCTGAAGACAGGATGTGGGACAATAACAGAATTTTGGCAGCAGCATTACCTATGTGGTACAGGCAGAAGCAAGGCTACCTTCATAGTGATTTCAGCTACCGGGAGCTGCAAGGTAAGTGATGTGCTTGCATTACTTCTGTAACTAAAACTGGCACACCAGACTGATGAACAAGAAAAAAATCTGCACAAAAGTACCTAATTTCCCTCCCCCACCCCATCACTTCTCCAGGAAGACAAGATGCTTTCAGCTGAAATTTAAATAAGTTTTTAAAAACTCCAAACAAACAAAAACAAACAAACATAAATAATGGTAGAAAGACATGGCCTTGATGTTAAGTCATCAAGAGAAATATGTTCAAATTTAGTATTTTGGACACACATCACTGCAGGGACTCCGAGGAAAGCCTGAAGTGCAATAGGTGGCAGGATTACGGAGCATCCTTTATCACTAATGATCTCAGAAGAGCAAGTTAAATCTTTAGGAAAGCTCTGCCCACAGACTGGAAGTCCCATGTGACTGCGACACCTCACACCTGGTAGGAAGTTCCAATGGTATCACCTCCAAGGATAGCAAGGGGTTCCTGGCACAAGCAAGCAGTCCACAGAGCAGTTGGTTTGGGTTTTTTCCAAGGACAATTCTTAACCAGAGCAGCTTCCCTCTTGCTCAGCAGAAACCAGGCCTTTAAATGGCCATTCTGCTAATTGGCAATATTATCATGTTTCATCTAAACTGAAAGGCAGCCAGCTCCCAGCACATCCTACTCCTTAACCATCTGTGCTGTTTTTTCCACTGGGAGATCAGTTAACAAAGTCTTCTGTAAAACTGTTTCCAAACAAATTCTAACTACAAATAAGATAGGGGACCTTCTGATTCCCCAGGGTGGGTGTTTTGGTTGTATTCAATCTTGCAAGCCTGAAGCAAGACACAACAAATATCCTATTTCAAGCACCTAACAGCACCCCCAGCACTGGTCATGAGGGCTGTAAAGCAGAAGCTGGTGAATGCTGAAATGTTACATCTTCCTGCTTATGAATAGCTTTACAACCCAGCATAAGCAGGCAACAAAACTGACCAGCAGGTCAGATACCTAGAGTGGGCAAAGGAGGATTGTGTGACCCAGGATCTTCTCAGACCAACAAAAAGGCTGCATGGCAAACCACCCAATCTGTTCAACACTCAGCCTGAAAGGACTGAAAACTCTGGATCAGTATTTCTGTATCAGAAAGAACAAGTGATGCTTCCTGAAACATTAACAACACATCTAAGCGCTACATTGGCAAACGCTGTAAAGCTGTAACTGTTTCTCAGTTTACTTTATATTCGTGTTTTGATACTCTCTTTACTGAGCAAAGTTAAAGTGTATCTCTTCAACCTCCAAAGAAGAAAGCGCCCAGGGAAGAGACCAGAACTGGACCCAGAATTTGCAGTTCCAACTGAGTTCTGAAACTTGTGAAAGAGCTGCATGAACCAAAGACACTGTACATACCCATCTAGTGCTGTCTTGGCCTGACTGGCTTCCTCTGACTTTGGAAAAAGCTGCTCCATTCTATTAAAAAAAAAGGGAAGGGCGAGGGAAAAAGAAGAGAAAAACCCCCAAAGTTTCAGATAAATCCTTGCTTTCTTAACATGACATTCAGGGTAATTATCTACTTTATGGTTATGGCTGGGGTTATGCCTCTTGTCACTCAGCTACAGCACTTAATGTAAAATGATAAACAATTGCTGTGGCTTAAGTATATTTAGAAGGACAACCCAAGCCTCAAGGACCTCCAGACATGCAATGACTGAGTGGCGAGACCTCAGGTTTCCAAGCCAATGTGCCAGCAAATGTAAAACAGGAGGATGACAAACCCTGTCAGGCAAATACCACAGGGGCAAAGACAACGGGACTGTGCCTCAGTCTTTCCAGGTGTAATCCTAGACAATCCCATTTTAAAGACAGCATATTCATATGAGAAGCCAAGGCAGCTTATGGCTCAGCTTTTGGCTTTTCAAAAGCACAAAGAATTTCTCAGCTGTTGCTTAAAAATCAGAAACTGTGAGAAAGAAGTTGAAGGTTGCAGCACCACCTGTCACTGACACTGCCTGCACTTAGTAAGGAAAGAAAAGCCAAAAAAGAAGTCATGGTACTTTGAAACCTACACAGTTCTTCTGTCAAAATGAACAGAGTTCCTTCGTTGAATCGCAGTTGCAACTGTAAACTATGAAGCCACTAGAGGATTTAATTTACAGTAACATTCACTTCTTTTGCTGTTGCAGAAAATCTCTCAGCTGGACGTTCCAGGTCAGGTATAAAAATATGTACAAACAGCATTCCAGGTATAAAAGGAGGATTTAAGCTGTGACATCCAGCATATTAGGAGCACTGAGTCACAAAGACCTAAGGCGACTTTAGAAAAAGTTGGGATTTCTCTCCACTACACCAGTGTTGGAAAACCTGCACCCAGCAGAGAGCCCACATACAGCGCTTGTACTTCGGTCGCAATAAGCCACCGAGCAACGAGAGCTGAGGGTTAAAAGCCGTGGCGGCTCAAAACTGGCGGGGGCGTAATTCCCTCCAAGAGAAATCGGATGGCCCAGGCTGACACAGTGACTTGGATACCAGGCTAGGAACTCGAACCAGACTGTACCCCTACCGCACGACACCGGCTTAGGCTCCCCGCCCGCCCTACGCCCACCCTGAAGGCACTCCGAGCCGCTCCAGGGAATTCCAGGGGCGGGATTAATGCCCACACGGCGCTCCGCAGGGAAACGCAGCCAGGCGCCGGGCAGAGCGCTCCTTCTCTCACCTTTTGCGACAGGTAGAACTTGTAATAGCACAGCTGGAAGAGCAGGAAAATCAAGCTGGTCAGCGATAGGAGAGCCAGGACCACGTTCCTGTTGATTTTCTGCATCAGCCCCGCGGCGCTCCGGGAGCCGCTGCCCGGCCGCTCTTACCGCGATGCGGCTTCAGGCCGGAAAGCGCCGCAGCAAAGTGCCGCCCGCCGTCGTAAAAGCCCCCACCCCGGCTGTCGTAAACCTCCCTCACAGGGGTCTCCCACCCACTCGGAATCCCCTCAAATCCCCCAAAACGAGGCGGGGGTAAAACGACTCAGCGAGAGACACACAGGGTTGCAGATTTTTATATTAGTACAAAACATCGCGTCACACGCGGACGGCTCGTCCCCGCTCCCGCTCCCACTCCCCTCCTTGCCGGGGGTACCGGGCAGGGAACCCGCGGTGCGGCCCAGGGATGCTCGCGATCACCGGGAACTGCCCCGAAGGCAGCCCAGGGCCAGGCTGGCCCTGCCACAGGACACCCAAAAATAGCGATACTGGGGCACGACGTCAACACAAGTCACGGTCAGCGTCCATCCAAAACACCGCAGCCCTCAAAAAAAAAAAAAAAAAAAAAAAAAAAAAAAAAAAAAAAAAAAAAAAAAAAAAAAAAAACCCAAAAAAAAACCACAAATCCCCACGCACAGGCCCAACACACTCCCAGGTGGCTGCCCCGGTCTCCATCTGAAACGTGGGAGGGGTGAGGAAACAGGATTTGTACACTAGCCTCTGCTTTTCCTGTACTTCTAATAAATGAACCTATACAATAAATGCCACCTCTGCCCTGTGTGGTATTTGCAGAAGCATTTATCCCCTGGATGGTTTTGTTGTTGTTGTTTTGGTTTTTTCCTAATATTCCTCTCTGACATTCCTAGCTGCAGTTAACACAGTTCTCCTTAGTTTTCCGCAGGACAAGGGCAGCTACCCTGATGTCATGTATTAATACCTCAAGGAAAACCTTTAATTCCTCAAAAGTCAGGCTTTCAGAGTCAAAAAAAACTTCAGAATACCAGCAGTCAGTACTTAGAGACAGAAGGAAAAAAAAAAAAAAAAAAAAAAAGCATCTTCTTTTGGTCATAGAGCAGAAGACTCCTGTTTAGCCACAATGTGGTAACAGCTCAGAATAGTTAATAGTAAATAAGCCTCTTGGATTGAACTACAGACCTTCAAAAGAATCTAATCCACTGCCATGAGCCACCCCTCTCCAAAGCCCTGAAAGTGGACTCACAAAGGAAAAGGTAACTCCACAGGCTCCAGGCATCCCTGTCCAGCTGCAGGCACAAACCCTGCATCAACTGCAAAAAAGAGCAACACTGGGAGAGCAGTGTGGTGTCACTCATCTTCCGATAATAATGGTTGCTAGAGAGACACTAGTTCCGGAAACAGTCTAAAAAAAATTTTGAAAGTGCTTAAGGCAATTCTTCATATCCCCATTTACAAAAAACAATTGAACTAGATGTTAGCAGCAAAAATTTGAGATCTGTGCAAATTATTATAAAACAAATCCATCCTTCTAAGGGTAAAAAGTCACATGTAAAGGTTCACCTAGCTTATCAGTTAAACCAAAATTTTCAAGTCACAAGTCACAGTATGAAACACACCCAAAGCTTTCCTCTAACTGTTAAAAGAAAAGTTACATTTTTACATCAGTGCATATCAAATAACCTTGCAGGTTACACTACAACTTGCTAAAAAGAAGAAAAAAAAAAAACCAACACAAAAACACCTAAAAAACAAACACCAACAAACAAAAACAAAACAAAAAAACCAAAAACAAAACAAAACAAAAAACCAACAACAACAAAAAAAAACAGAAACAAACAAAAATCCCTTTGTCATTTAAATGCTCTTGTAATGGGCTGGAAAAATACTCATGGTTCTCACTACACGCTAGTTGGTTGTAAACATCCCCTTTCTCTAAATAAAGGAAAATTTGATGAGGAACTGCAGCTGAACACCCAAGATCAAGACAAGTGGATGGGTGGTGATGAAGAGGTGCCAGTCTGTCCTGGTGTCTGTCCACCACAGCCTCAGACTAGAACCGGTTGCAAAACTGAGTTTGTAGCAATTTATCCCCAATGACTCTAGTCAGGTGTCCATTGCAGTAGAAGAGAAAGAAAAGATTATACACAGAGTATTTGCATAACAGTAACATCTGCAGATAAAGTGTGAAACAGATTCAGACACTGTTGACCAAGAACCACATCACTTCTGAGTATCTCTGTCCAAAAGCCCAAGCAACAGAATAGGCAGAAGAAAGTACAGTTAAACTGAGAACTATTTTGTACTTTCCTCTGCAAAAAGAGATTACAAATTCACAATGCAAATAACTAAGAGATGCTCAATTTCCAGATATAACATTTAAGGCTCAGCCAACCTGTCAACTTCATGATTCCTCAAGAAAAATAACACTTTCCAGTACAGGTAATTACATTTCCTCGTTAATTTTAACCTTCCACTGAACACCATAGCCAGTCTCTTAGAAGGTGTCTCAAGGAATTTCTCCTTCTTTTGAGAAATTGTGAGGGAGAGAAAGGAGTCATTGGTAATACTGAGGTTTAACACAACTAGGTGTTCATGGTTTTATGGGCTAAAGGGTACACGAAAGGAAACATTATACTGGTCCAGCAGCAAATGAGTGACATCATTATGGACCATGAATTTATAACAGTTTACAGGTGGTACCAGAAAACAATCTTCAGTTAGGAAACATCTGATTCAAGAGTGTACCTGAAAACTATTTATAGACTCCTGGGCTTGATTAGAGGGAAGAAAACAGATTAAAAAAGCCTATAGTAACCCAGTAATTCCCACTGACAAGCTGGGATTTTCCACAAAGAATATAACATGTTGGTTTTTTGTTTTCGTTTTTGTTTTTTTTAGCTCTCCCATTACTATGAATCATTTTACTACTGTTTTACTAGGCTTGCAATGGAACATCTATACATAATTTTCTAGTCTAATTAAAATGCAATTAATGTAATGGTGACAAAAGGGAACCAGTATCAATATACATGGTTTTAAAAAGGAGTTACCCATGGAAAATATAAAGATTTTACACCACTGGTGGAAATTATCATAGCCTGATCTCACTGTTTCTTCACACTGGGCCTACATATTATATGAATAACCTTCTGAAACCATTCTGCTGTGGTATTTTGCCAGATTAGGTCAACATATCAAATCATCAAGCAAATCATGCTGTTTTCAAAATGCATCTTGGAAATCACAACTTCTAATGGGATGCCGAGTAGTTAGGTAATTTGCATTAGGAGAGCTAAAAAGTGGTATTTGCTATATTCTTCATAGAAGAATAGTATTTGTAACAAAATTAATATTGAAGTCCATAATAAAATGCTTGAATATAGTATTAGAAAAGTACATAGTTACAGCTCTTGGTTTCTTTTTTTTTTTTTTTAAATAAGCAACAGTTCAGCTTTCTGACATTTTTCTGGATTCCCAGTACTGGTTCCTAACACTTTAGCCCCAAACCTTTGCACTATCAGTACCTAAACAGCAGAAGGTAGTAAACCCAGTAAAATCCAATGCTCACAAGCTTCTGTGAGTAGTAGCTACACAGCAAAACAAAAAACATTCAGCAGTAGAAGTGTTGTACAAACACTACTAGGCATTATTTAGGCTGCTTGTTGAACCACTCAATCCATTTTCACTCTTCTGAAGAGTTTTCACAGCACTCGGCACCTGCAATCCAGTACTCACTGTGAGCCCACCACACCATATCTGGGGGGGAAAAGAAAAAAGTCTGCATTATGAACCAAACACATCTCTCTCCTCCCACCCCACAATTAACTAGCACAAACACAGCTGTAGGTCTTCCATCACAGCACTCTATAAAACATTCTAATCACAGACATACTAATTTTTAAGACTCTATAGTCTACAATGCTTCATATACTATGCTTCATAACTAAGTTGATAACCAAGACCTAATACTCAAATCATTTGCTCTTAACCAGAAAAATTCTTTGAAGGTCAATGTGCCAGCAGCAAGTAGAGTGACAATGAAAAGCAACTCTCACTATGCCTGGAAGAAGCACTTATTTTTGCCATGTTATGCTAGAATTATGTCAGCATAAATATAGTACAAAAAAAAAAAAAAAAAAAAAAAAAAAAAAAAAAAAAAAAAAAAAGAAAAGATTGAGAAGCTTCAGGGGCACAGGTGACAGTGGCTTCTATTCTACACATGAAAGACTGCTGTATTTTCATGTTTATCAACAAGTTTGAGAGCTGTAATGAAGTAGTTTGTCATTTTCACTTGTCGTGTTCAGTAAGGCTGTTGTCACTGTGAGGGGCTGGCTGTGTGAGAGGCACATCCAGAATTTTAACAAGCAACTGTTTCCCCAGATGATGTGGGAACTGAATTTACATGAGTCAGTCTTTGCTGTGCTAGGGAATGGCTAGCACATGTATACCAGTAGTTCTGAAGCTATTCTTTTCCCCCTATACTGAAAAGGATCAGTAAGGCAAATAAACAGCCATGAAAAAATCTAGACCTGTTAAAATCCCAGGCCTACACACCCTGCTCCCAAAGCATGATGTACTTGATGGCACCTTACAACACAGCTGAAGCCTCCCACTTTAGCTAAACAAATTACTAAAATCATTAGATGAAAACTAATAGTAACTAATCCTTCTCATGTATGCTGTGGGCAAGGTTTGAGCCTTTACAGTGCAGAAAGTTGTTGCCAATAAGCTTCGAACAACAAAAAAGGTTATGCAGGCCACTGAACTGACCAGCAAGAAAATGCCACTGAGCTTTTAAAGATGTGAAAGCTGGAGACTTTTTTCCCACTGGAAAGCATCAGGTGCTGTTCTGTCCCATGACAACTGCTCTGATGGCTCGAGCATCGTGGACTCCATCAGTTAGGATCAGTTATTGCAGTAGGCTCATCAGGCACTACCATGTGCTGTTAATTTCCCATACACAAAGTTAATGATTTCTATTTACATAGCTGAGACATCCAGGTGCAGAGTCCTGTTGGGATGCCACTATAAGCACCACACAAAACCCAAACTTAAACACTTTAAAAAATTACTAGTCAGAAATGGCAAGTGCTTGCCATTTCCTTCTTAAAAAAAAAAAACCAAACAAAACACCACCAAATTCAGTGCTAGAAACTGCAAGATTTTATAGATACTAACCATGAAGCCTGGTAGCAATGGTTGAGTAAACTTTGCTCTGAAGGTGTGTAACAATGCCTTTGAGCTTGCATTATAAAATGACAGCTGACCTAAGAGAAAGAGAGAACAAGTTGAAACTCAGCTTAAACACAGTTTAAGCTAAGACACTGTTGCTGTCTAACTTGTATTAGAAAAATTATTCTTTCCCAGGACGCACTAAGTGCAGTTCACAAGAGTGAAAATTCATTGTTTTCACTGAATTTCAGTAGCTCTGTCACACAGATGAACTCAGGTCACCTGACATGACAAGCACTTAGGGTCTGTGTTATCATGAAAGACTGGATTAGTCTGGAAGTAATGTACTTCTTTCAGCCTTGGACTGCTCCAGCTCAACAGAAATAGTAACTAACTTTTTACTAAATTTCCTAAGGTGCAATTTACCTCCATCAAAGTCACAGTATACCCCTATTCTGTCTGGAACAGGTATATCTAGAGTCTTTGCTTTATTGTTATGCTTTGCTGAGAATGTGGTTTGCAGCCAGTTGTTGATATGGATGCACCAGCTGGAATTAGTCTTTCCCAGCTGGTCAAACTTCCCCGGGTTTCTGTACGTTACTCCCACGCTGTAGGATTTGCAGTCCTTCTGGGCTCTCACTTCCCAGTAATGCTGTCCACTTTCAACAGCAGTGTCTCCTACCAACAGAAATACATTCAATTACAACTGAGTGTAGTTAATTACAATTGAGTCTACCTTACAGTGCAGCCTTTCTAATAGTGATGTCTTCTGTATTTTAAGGCAAAGAAATCTGAACCATAAGGAACAAAAAAACCTGTACAATAGAATATAAATATAAAATTGAATAATGAGACTGTATTTACCTATGCTCACTACAAGATACATTTAGCACCAATTTATCTTTAAAGGCAGTGCATATCAGTCACTAAGAGCTTCGTAATACAAAACAGAATTGAAGACACAAAATTCTGGTGTTATATGGGCAAACTGCTCCAGGCAGGACAATGTTGAGTACACAGCCTTGAACAATCACAATCTTTCCCTCTAATTCTTGCCTCATCTGCCCTTTCCTAATGGAGCAGACAAGCTCAGCTCACCCAGCACCGTGTAGGATTCACCAGCAAAGCGATCCCGGCCACTCCTCATCGAGGCCCTTGGACTGTTAGTGGACCTCTTCGGAGATGCTGTGTTGCTTCTAAAGGAGAGATCAACCACTCAAAACTTGGACATGGCTACAGAAATGCACACTCAGGTGTCCCTGAGTTCATCAGGTCCAAGAGACACACACAGACACTCTTGAAATGACACATTAGTAGATGCCTCTAACAGCATGCATGCACAACAGCTGAGAGAGGGAAGAGGTGACAGAAGAAAACATACAGAATGTTGTAAAAAAACAGGTTCTGAGGCAGATGAGAACAGAAACAGAGGGGGGGAAAAAGCAGATGCGTGGCACATTGTTTGAATGAAACACTTCATAATGGAGAATATTCTATTGAGCAATCAGTTGTGTAAGAGAATAATTTTAACCTAATGAAATTTTCATTTTTTTTTTAAATTCAGGCCATCCGAAATAACCAATAATTTAAACATTAAACTGAGTGAGGGCTATTTGCAATATTCCTCAGTAGAGACAGAATCACATCTGATTCCTACTTTAAAGGGAAACAGTAGCGAAGAATTCTAACTTCTCAGAGACAGCTGTACAGTTTACAGTTTAATTTCACTGACAAAAACACCTAAAACACACTAAGTCAATCTCAAATACACTTTAGAAGTCATTTTCAATTTCACATCCTCTGAAGTCCATCACACACTAGCCTTGGAAGAAATACCACCTATAGAAGAGTTCTCTCCAACTTCTCCTTCAGCTGCTATTTGGTAAAGCTACTTGCTACTTTTATGTCCATTATTACAGTGAAGTTCAGCTTGTTTTGTTCCAATTCATTCATCACTCTCAAAAAAACATTCCAGAAAGGTTTAGGACATGTCCGTTTTTCTTAATAGCACCATGTAAATAAAGACACATGGAGTTAAAAGCTAAGTGATACTAAGCTGCCAGATGCAAGTATGCTAATATGTAATTCATAATCAAGTTTGTTTCATTTCATTTACAGAAGTCTACAAAAAATTACTGATGAAAAAGCTGTCTACTTGAGCATCACTATGTAGCACAAAACAGAAGACAACTATGCTTCCAAATCACTCACAAGAGATATATGAAGGGGGTAAGTGTATATTGTGCAGGTACACCACATCAAGTGCTTTTGGATTTTGTAAATATGGGGGATGCTGCAGTTTACTTACCAAAGGAAAAAGTTAGCAAGTGATAGCATGAAAAAAAAAAAAAAAAAGCAAAGCCAAGAATTAAAGCATAATTTCAGAGGGAGACACTCTGCAGATTCCATCTTGCTTCATGTGCAGAACATCATCCACTCACATTCCCAACAAATGCAGCTGAAAATTTTATATTAGACCCAGTACAACTGGGTTATGCAGAAAGCAATGTAGCAATGTAGCCATTTAGAGAATCACAATAAGAAAAATGCAGGCACTTTGCTAGAATTTTCTCAAGGTTAAGAAAGCATTAAAATCGTTATCATTTTCTTTGTTCAAGTCTGTAAATGGCCACCACATGTGCTTTGTCCTCTCAAAATTTAATAGCCTTTATCAGTTCAGAAAATTACACTGACTATTTGACATAAAAGCTTAAAAAAAATCAGTTGGTCAGGCTTTTTTTTTTTCCACACTGCTTGCATCTCCCTTCCAATAGAAGGCAACAAATTTCATAGCAGGAAGTCAGGTTTTGTGCCTGTTTTCCAGTGGAGCAAAGTCCTTATCGGCCAGTAACTGACACATTTCTTCCAACATTCAGTGGCCAGATATTCTTGTCTCACAGTTTAGGATTGTTGCCTACTGCACTGCAATTAGTCCCCATTTCCTTTATCCATTTTAGACTATACACCACACAAGATTATTCTCTTCTGGAGAAGAAAGGGCAAGGAAGGCTTTCTATTGAGAGGCTTTTTTTCTGTCTAATAAGTAAAAGATAATTAAGAATTTTGTTGCCATTGTGTATTTCCAACTCTTAAAAACTGCACATTTTTTTGCTTGAAGTAACTATACTGCAATTTTTTTCCCCCACCATCCATGGAGTCACCTCCAAATTTCCCCTGTAACGTAGACATCTCACAGATGTTTTGAGGTGGAAATAAAAGCCTCCTACAAAAAAAAAAAGCTCATCTAAATACCATACTAGAAAAGGTCAGTCTGAGATGCAAAACTGAACATGTGACCACATCCTTCTACCAAAGCAGAGCTGAGAATTAGGGAAGTTCTCTACCGGCAGCTACAGAGAGACCAAGGAGTAAAATTCCCTGAGCCAATAAAGTAGGAGCATCTCCAAGACATTTTTAAAACTTAGTTTAGCTTGCTGTAATTTGTGTAGTAGAACAATAAAAACTGAAGGGCTTCAAGAGGTTATTTTGCTTTTTACATAAGCTTTTCTTTACTTCTGATTTCAAATCAGAGACAGATCCACCTGATAGTTGAATACAAGGGAGTAAAACCTGTAAAAAATTAGAATCCCGGGCATTTCTTTTGGTCCCACAACTTCTAAACAAGCAAAAGAGAGCAAGAGATTAAAAATGGGAAAAGTAATTTCTCAAAAAGGTGTTTCACTGTAAAAGCAATGAAAAAATTTGACAAAGAAACCACAACTGCACAAAGAATAGAATATTTTACCTAACTTTACATCTAAAAAAAAAAAAAAATAACATTCAAACAATTGGTTCTGCAACTGGAATGGCCAGGAAGCTTTTAACATATGCTTCATCCTCTTCAAACATGTAAAACCACTTACTTCTTACCCTTTGGTGTCTAGTAAGAGCTACAGCACAATTTCAGTTGCAGATGTTTTTGAGAGTCAAAAATAAGAACAAAAAGTTATTTTAAAGTTCTCAGAAAATACTGAACATATTTGGAAAGAATATGCCAAAGGGTTAAGAAAGCATCAGTATGTCTGTAAATAACAGGGATCTTTGGATCAATATTAAAATACATGATGCCCTCCCAACCATTGAAAATCAGGTTTCATACACGTTAGGATGAATCCTTCCAGACTCTCTTCCAGTCACTGGAGAATATATCCATAACCTCTATGAATACAAATTAAACTGCAAAATAACTTCTACCTGCACGTGTGCATTGTTACTGATAAAGGCTATTAAATTTGTTTCTCATGACATTAAGCAAAGGAAAGTAGCAGATTCCCAAGAAAACTAGGTGCTAGATCCTAGGAATAAGAGGTATATTATCACCTTCTATTGCTCTTCAGCAGAGGATTCTGGCCACTGTTGACAGAAATAAGTAGCCATTAAAGAACCATTCTATTATTACAGTAAATTATCACCATTTTTAAAATGCCAATAGAAGTTATTCTATCATGCTTCTGGCAATATAGGCCTGTAGAGAATGTATTTGTTCATAAATCATCTTGAACTTTGAATATGGAAAGCCAATAAACTGTGGCAAAGGGAGTAGCCAGTTGTGGGGACCCATTCCCACAGAGAATCCCCAAAGCCCAAGAGATGAGGTACAAACTGGGAGTGGAGCCATGGGTTCTGTACAAATCCAGCTGAACACTAGGCTCACAGCCCTGCAGCTGAGGGAAATCCACAAAGCAGGACAAGCTGAGGGACACCCAAGGGAAGACCAGCTCTGCAGAAAAGTCACTGAGAGTTTGGGAAGCAGAAGCTGACAACAGTGCCTGTGCCCTCATGGCAGAGGTGGACAGCCACACCTAGCCCGTAGCCCCAACACAGTGACCAGATGCCCAAGGCAAGTGACTTCTCTCCTTCTGGCAGCTGTCAGATTGACCCAGAAGTCCTTTATGTATCCAAGCCTGGGCTCCTCAGATTTACCCCCTGACATATCAGAGCAAATCTGTGGAGAGCCAACACCACAGTTAAGGGTCTGGGGCACAGAAAGACAATCGCTTTGCTCAGCCTGATGAAGACAAGAACCAATTGCTGTCTTTAATGAGGTAACAGGAAGGGGAGCAGATATGATGAAGCCGGCTGTTCTCAGATGGGGTGAGAAGCATCTGGGACTCACTGCATAGGGAATTCCAGTTAGGTACCAAGATATTCCTCCCCTCCCATAAAAGTGGCCTGGAACAGAGAGCTAGCAAGTTAACATATTCTTCATCCTTAGATATAGTCAAGGCTCAGCCAGAGCAGACAGAGTTAAACATCTTCCAACTGTATTTATCCACTAACTCAGAAAAGCAGACATCTAACAATCTACCAAGAGCTCTGCTGAACTTAAATGCTTCTCCTGGATGAAAGCAGTATGTTTAGAGCTGGCCCATCCACAATAGTTATTTTCCATTATCCATTACCCTTTGCTGTCTGTTTTGTTTTACTGGGAATTTTTCCCCTTCAAAGAGGGTTTGAGATAAGTTCAGACACCACCTATATATAGTACCAACTTCATTTAAGCCTTTCTTTCTCAAAAGGGCAAGACAGTTTGTTTTGTTTTTTTTTTTAATTAGAAGAAATGCTGCCTATCCGCCAGAACTGACCTGCAACACTAATAAACACAGAATTGTATCAGCTACCTGTTCACAATTACCTTATCTACTGTCCTGGCCTTATGTGGCAAGATTTTGGGACCAGGAGAAGAAACCATAGAACAGGTGGGTGGGCACCTGGTAGGTAGCCAAGATCAGTCCACCACACCTACACTTCAGCTCAGTACACTGAAAGATAACCTAACAAATGCATTTTTAAAATAAATAAATATTATTTGACAATTATGATACAATTCTAGCTTCTACATCAGTGTGACAGAGGAAGAAAAATGAAAAAAATTTATTCCAGAGAAACATCTCTGAATGAAAATTCCTTTCATGTCCCAATGTCCCCAAGTGCTTTAATTTCCCCTGCCCTCTTCCTTTAACTGCCAGATAAGATATGCCAGACACATGTGTCAGAGTTCTTACCTGTTTTTATTTTCTTTCCCTTTTAATTTTTCTTGGCCTTTGCCTCCAGTAGGATCCCATTCCACATAGTTGTCTTCAACTTTCAAGTTCACATGCGAGGAAGTACTGTCCAAACTGAACAAAAATGCTGATGAAGACAAAACAAAACAGTGAACTGGTATAATGATTACTCACAGAAAGTTATAGAAGCAGTAGTAAAACTGTTGCAGGGTTTTACTGAGCATATGGAAACACCAGCATTTCAGTCAGACACTTGGAATCAAAAGGACTAATACAACAGGCTGAATTTCCCAAATATATTTACAGACTGTTCTATAAATGTCCTAATACCATCAGATATTACAGTCTGACCCTGAAAGAACATATACTTGAGATTTTTAAGAGTTTAGAGCTCAAAAATTCACAAGTGTAATCCAGTCAGATTTAAGCACATGGAGGAGGAAACTGATTTTCTCTGGGTTGATTATTAAAGAAAGTGAACTAAGTGCTTACCCAAGAATAACGAAAATAATATAGAAAGCATGCTAACTACCCAGACAATCAAAACCAGAAAAACTTTTCTAGTACTGGACTAGGGAATTATGTGCCTATTAAACAGATATTATGTCTCTGACAATGACAGGTCCTTAAGAGTACTAAAATAATTATAGAAAAGTTACCAGGATGCCCATCAGCTCATTCAAATTGCATATAGCTTTATTCTTATGAAGTAACATTCAAAGGAACAGAATTTATACTTATATAAATTTATACAGTTGATACCAGTCATTTAGCCCTTTACACCAGACATGGATATAAATCAGACCTCAAGATCTCTCACCTCCATAGCTAAGATTTGTGTTCGATCACAAAATATCCCTTCCAGAAATTTCTCTTTCAGTTTATTTACCAAATGATGTCAGGAAGCCACTCTTAACAATTCTCAGATAACCAACTTCTAACATCATGACTACACACCTTCAGCAATTTGAAACTGGCAACTTTTTAAATATTGACAGTGATTAGAAACTGCAGCTACAAAGTCAAGAAAACCCTTTGCAGCAACTTCTATTTACAGAATGCTATGTCTGCCACTAACAACAGGATAATCACACCAACTGTTCAGATGCCCAAAGAGTCATCCACAACATTCATCCTTCTTCTTGCTGTATTTTGGCATCATGCAGCAGCACATGGGACTGTCACTCCACAGTTCAAAGAAACCAATGCCAAGCTTTTGGAGAAAGTGACTTTAACTGCCCCATTTTTTCAGGGTCTGAATGCCAAAAGGGCAGCTTTGTGCCAATAAGCTTCTTAATCCCTCACAGTTGTTTCCCTTTCCACTTAGGAAGTGTTTCAGCAGGGTTCACACAGAAGCAGACTGAACATAACAGGTTCACATATGAAGGCAGAAGTATGACGTTTAACTTCAGAATTTTCACCACAGATAATGTTTAAGAGTTGTTCAACTTTTACCTTTGGTTTCCAGAGTCACGGTGTCAGAGTATTCACCTGCCACAGCTTTGTTGCAAGCTTGTACTCTAAGGTTCATGTATTTTGTATCAAATTTCAGACCTACAAAGAGAAGGTTTAGAAATTTGAAATTCTGTTGATTACTGACGACACCTACAAGACTAAGATCTATCTCCATGCACCTGTCTTTCATTTATCTCAATCTGCAAAAAACACGCTTGAATACTGGTGGGAACTTAATTTAATACACAGTTTTGGACAAAACCTCAAAGTCAAAATGAAAGACAGAACTGTTATCATACAAAGCACCCAACACCGATGTGACATTATGGCAGCTTGACTACATGCAGAAAAACTGGTATTTTGCAAAACTTCCAAGCATAAAGAGCTATATCAATATCCTTGGGTTTGAGGTGTAAAAACCTTTACCTGATAATGTGTATTGAGTAGCTTTAATGTAGTCAACCAGCTCCCAACGCTGTTCCCCTTTTAGTCGAGGGAGCCCATCAAAGTTGGTTTTCCTATACTCCAGCACAAAATGATCAATTCTGCTGTCCTCCTCAGGCATTCTCCATGATATTGTTATGCAGTTGTCAGCAACCAGACATGCTGCTACATCTATCTCTGGAGCTTTAGGGACTGCAGAAAGACAAGCACACAGATCAGTTTGAAGAAGAGAAGGCTAGAGTAGAGTGGGCTTACAATTATGAACATACATTTGGAATAAATTCCCCACAGAAAGAACATCAAGAAGCAAACTTCTGTTCCTTTGTCTGTGGAAGGTAAGTTCAGCTGCACCTCTCACACAGCATCACTCGTATTTATTTCCATCACTACAGACACTAATATTTCCTACTAGCTTCTTTTCAGTTACCCAGTTTTCTTTTCACCCCTTTGTCTTGAAAGGAGGGGGAAACAGTTCCTAAGGTCCACTAAAAACTGAAGTTTTGTTTATAGGCAACAGAATTCTGCTTCCATGAAATCCAACAGCACTTAAGTCTGTGGAAAAAAAAAACCATTTTGAAAAAGAAGCACTTACATACTATTTGTAGAGTCTAAAAGGACATGCAAGGAAGACTTTTGCTGCAGGAAATGAAAAAGTTTTATTGTTTTCAGTTTGAGCTTTTGATGTGTGAGTAATTTGGAAGCATGGCACTATAATAGAAAAAACAAGACTGATACCCAGACAGTCAATTTTCCTGTTTACAAATCAGAGACTCAATTCAAACTCCTACGTATTTGACAAGGAAAAATGTCTAAGAAGGGTCATACTAAATAATACCTTTATCTAGAGGCAAAACTTGGTTCACACTTGCTGTTAGATCTTTACACTTCCACTACTGTTAAAGAGGTGCACTGTGAAACGCAGGGCAGTGATTGACACCCAGAGTCCAAGACTAGAAGATGAATTTCTGCCTGGACACTGCCAGCTGAGCACTAGGAATAACAGTGGTCATTTACTACACCTGCTGCCACATTCTCCATCTACAACACACAGGGCAGAAATGAAAACTGATGTTGCCAAGTCCTTAACAGATTTGGATTTGCGACCTAGAGATGAAACAACTTCACATCCCTGCCAGCAGTGTTCTTGCCAATATATTCTCAGTAACAGCCAAGGGTAAAGCATTTTAAATAGGAAAGCAGTAGGATTAAAAAAGCATGAAAGAGACCCACTAGTCTAATGCGCCTAAGTTTACTGTCAAACAGGAATAGATGGATTAATACACATTTTGTAACAGGGTAGTATCACTGTACTAGTAAACTGTCCCTCTTCTGTATTTCAGACCATTTCACCACTCTTGTAAGCAATGTGTAAACTTACAGTTGCACATACTCCTGCACATAAGCAGAACTCTGGAGTGTTAATCAGGATCAAGCTGGGAGGGACAGTCCTAAGAAACCTCAAGTAACTTCACAGAGTACAGAGGAACTGACAACTTACAAAAAAATATGGTCCAGAAGACTAACTCTCACTTCTGAGATCAATACTGTTTTCCAAATTGCTGTCTTTTGTAGAAATTAACAATATAAAACTAGAAACCTCTCATCCTCAAGGTATTCAATTTAACATACAATGAGTAAGAATGACTTCAGGTACTCTGAAAAATTTGCTTGTTAGGGTGCAAGAGAAGCAATTTTCTTTTGTTTGGTTGGTTTAAATATAGCAAGCTATTCATAAAGCAACAGATTAAAAATCCTAGATACAATTTTTACCTGGCAAAAACTTCACAGCTTGGAGCATGCGCTTTTCCAGGGTGAAGTCCACCATCATATGAGTCATACTGTCACTAACTCTTGGTTTCAGAGAGAGGCGGAATGCTGAAGCCACTGTGACACTAAAGCCGAGAAAGCAGCATTAGCCAAATGCATTTTCACAGTCTCAAGTCCTATACCCCCATTTTCCAAAACATCAGACAATCTGTATCAAACTGACAACAAACTACTGATCAAAGATTAGAATGTTTTTCTAACACGTAATTTTTTACCATTTAGCAAATTCAAAACAAAGTTTTCTTAATGTGACTCTCTCAGAATAATGGTGTGAGCTACCAGCTGTGCCATATTACTAAGCAAATAAATACTAATGAGGTGACTAAAGATGAGTTTAAAATCTTTTACTAGTGACAATAAACCTACATAAGAAGTAAAACAAAATTCACATTACTTGACATATTCAGCAAGAATGGAAAAGTCTGAAGTAGTACAGATACAGGATCATGTTTAGGCATCTCCAAACAGCAATTAACATACCGACCAGACTGATTTTATAACTATTACCTTATCGGGGGATGAAGAGTTTTTTCCAAGGTGCAGATTCAAATATGCAAGCACCAGACCAGTTTTACAAGATACACTAAGCACTGAAGATCTTTAATTCAGCAAAGGAAATGCAGGGTCCTGTACCTGGACAGGAGTAACTCAATAACCCAATAACCTAGCAGGAATCATAGCACAGGCCAGGGTGATCTGCTGGCAAACAGCTCTGCAGAGAAGGACCTGGAGGTGCTGGGGGAAAAACAGCTGTCCCTGAGCCAGCAGAGCGTCCTGGCGACAAGGAGGACAGTGGGATCCTGGAGTGCACCTGGAAGGGCACTGCCAGCGGGTCAGGGAGTGATCCCACCCTTCTGCCCAGCCCTGGGAGGCACCTCTGGAGTGCTGGGTCCAGCTCCGGGCTCCTCAGGGCAGGAGGGACACAGAGCTCCCGGAGTGGGTCCAGCAAAGGCTGTGGAGGTGAGGAAGGGCCTGGACCATCTCCCTCATGAAGAAAGGCTGAGGGAGCTGGGGCTGTTCAGCCTCAAGAGGAACCCCAGCTGAGAGGGGCCCTCATCCCTGTGTGTCCCTGTCTGCAGGGAGGGCTCAGAGCAGGACCCCAGCTCTGCTCTGGGGCACAGCAACGGCACCAGAGCAACGGGCAGGAACTGACGCCCAGCAAGTTCCACCCGAACACGAGGGAGAACTTCTTCCCTGTGCAGTGACTGAGCACCGAACAGATTGCCCAGAGAGGCTGAGGAGTCTCCCTCACTGGAGATATTCCAGAACCTGGACACGATCCTGTGCCGCGTGCTCTGGGATGACACTGCTGGAGCAGGGAGGTGGGACCAGATGACTCATTGTGGTCCCTTCCAACCTGACCCATCCTGTGAAGCACAGCTTCCATTTCCACTTCTGAAATCTTAGTTGAGTACTACTGCAAACACTCCCAAGACATTTTTGTACTCCAGCTACATCACCAAAAAAAAAAAAAACCACCACACCAAAAAAACCACCAGGCTCTCATGTAATTCTCTAACTCTGAAGACACCAGGCCATGAAGCAGATTTTGAGTAACATCAATTCAGACAGCACAGAGATCCCTACACCTCCTTTAAAAAAGAAAAAATTCTCAACTACAAAGTAATATATATGCCACAAAAGTCAACTGCCAAGACCTGAATCCATTTGACAACCACTGATCTGTGGCACCTTTAGAACACCTAGTGGATATTCCTTCCTGCACTCCACCAGTATGTAAGAGAGATTATATGCTAATCACAGATACATCAAAGAACACTGAAAACCAAAAACATCTGGCAAAGAGGAAGAAATGTGAAGTTTAATATTAAAGATCACAAGTCAGGAGTGATGAGCTTCGCAGTTTTGGGGTGTGAGACAATTGTGAGACTGAGCTGAACATCATGAAGGACAATTCAATTGATTTCCCAAGACAAAGCTCACATTCTGAAATTCAGTATGGGCTGCCTAGCACATCAACCCTCAGCCAGATGGGTAGAGAAAAACTCTCCTTAAGGAAGAATAATCCTTTGATTAGCAGCAAGAGAACACCAGGGAACAGTGGCCTTCAGATAGCTTTTTAACTTCTGCTCAGAAGCCAGTCTTGAACAGAGAGGCACAAAGGATGTGGTGATAATTTCAAGAAACCATAAAAGGATGCTTATTACTAACAAAAAGTACTAAAGACTCTCCCTCACTTTCCCTCAGACCTTTGGAAAAACAAAGATTAATTTAAATGCTAACAATTACTCATTTTACACAGAACTTGAAAGAATTCAGTAAATCAGAGCCTTCATTGAAAAACCTGTAAATTGAAAGCCAACCTATCTGGTCCACAAAACAACAACATCCTGTAAGCTGCTTCTCAAAATATTATGTACGTCATAGGTTTTTTATGAACCAGAAGGTCATACTCTTGGAATAGAGTTAACATTCTCCCAAGTTAAGAAAAATGGCCTTAGTATTGATTTTGAAATGTCAAAGTTTTGCTTTTTAAACAACTGTCCAAGAAAAGCTATCAGAAATCATTTCATGGTCACTAGTGTCATCAGAAGTACTTCAATAGCTACAAGACTTTCTACAATCTGAAGAAAAATTAGCTAGCAAAAGTCCTTAAGTACTTGTAAAACAAAAAAAGCCTACAAGATTCTCTCACAACTCAAAGAGGCAGAGTCAGCTTGAAACATCATTAAATTTCAGTCATGAGGTATTAATAATACGCTTATTAACAATAATAATTAATGATATACATATATATTCAAAGGCATAATTACAATAGCAGCTGATACAGAGCTCCACCTCCCTGCATCAAAAACATCTCTTTATTTAAAGTTATGAAAAGCCAGGAAAAACACTACATGAGCAGCACAGTAGTTTTTAGTTCCCTGTCAGAAGCTGTGATAACTAACACTTAGAAAAGAGCCAATGAATTTGATTAAAGCTGACTACGACCCTTTCACAGTAAATGCATTTTCAAGGATTATATTAATTCAAAGACACAAAAGTGATAGATTTTGTACTGTACCTATCTTTGATCTGTCTGGCGGCCTTGATGCATGTCAGGGAGAAGAGAGAGAAAGTAGTTAGTATTTCCATGCAAGTATCAATGGAAGTAACATGCAAGAAGGCCTAGTATAATCTCTGCTGCATTGCTCAGATTTGAAGTTCAAAATTAGTTTAACATTTTCCTCCAAATAAACCATCCTGTGAAGCACATTAATAGCATGAGTTAGCATAACAACACTCTAACATCGGGGGGGGGGGGGGGGGGGGGGAACGGGACCCAAACAAAAATAAAACAAAAACCAAACAACCAACAAACAAAATTTCCAGAACCACACCAAACCAATTCCAAACTACTCAACTTTCTGAGTGTGACTTTGTATTTTCAGATTTCTCTTAATGAGTTAGAGTCACTCACTATGATTTTTAAAAGGAGCTACAAGACCAAGCCAACAAAATTTAACTACTGTGGTATTTTCTATTAAAGAAGTGCTTATTAGTGGCATGTAACCATGCCTGACATGATGAACTACACACCACAGGATGCATGACCTGATGAATAAGAAAAAAATAGGACTTAATTCTAACTTTTCCTTTGAAAGTTAGAAAGTGTTGTTGGGAAAGTATAATAAAAGACACTCTCTGTGTATCAGCATTCAAAAACAACAGCAAGCAGTTCTTCTCAAATAATAACACTGAAGCAGCTGCAGAAGTAATGACATTTAAAAGATCAACATCAACTGGCACATGGAAAGAAAAATATATCTCTCCTTCACCAAAAGAGGCTGCAAGCCTAAGACAAGAGATTATTGTTGAATTAGTGAGGGCTTGGTTGCGTCTGTTGAAGCCTTGCTTCAACACTGCTCCTTGATCCAGTTGCTCATTCAGCTGAATTATTTTCCCTTTCAAAGGGACAAGAATCATCAGGCAACTTCCCAGTTTGAAGTCAAAAGCAGAGAACTTCCTAATTTTTCACTAAATACAAATCACACTGAAAAAAAATAAATAGGAAATCACGCTGTCCCTGCTACAAAACTGATTACATATTCCTAAAGTGGGAAGCAGAAAAAAACCCAAACCAAGTGTTTAAAAATTATTTAGCTTAAGAAGTAGCTTTGCTTTACCTCAAAACAAAGTTATTGTAGGAACTACTGACTGATTTTCCTGACATTAAACAGAGATACTTCACAACTAAATCCTTGGTTTTAATCTCCATGTCACATAAAATATGAGGTAGCCAGGACAACATTTTCTGCAAGACAGTCCCAGCTTAACTTCACTGACTTTAGCTTGTTTCCAGGCTACTGACAGAAAAGGATCAGCCCATCCCACCTAAATACTGAACCCTCCTGCAATATGCCACTCATGTTCTTTTGAATCCCAGGTAAATTAACTGACAATAAAGCCACAAAAAAGTAACACAGGAAAAAAAAATCCTATGCTAGTTGCTCCTAGCAACTGATTTACTGGAGTATCCCAAGAAAATTTGTGAATATACAAGAGTCAGGGCTGGAGCTGCCCCTTCTGGAACACTTGCTATTCCTAGCAGCAGAATAATAGAATTAGCTGCCTAATAGCCAAGGCAGTATTACCTTAAAATGTCATCCCTGAATGCACAAGTGTAATACTAGTGCATTAAATGCTACATATTAGAGCTCACTGAATTGGATTTCAGTATCTTAATTGTCAGACTCCAAATCTGAAGAGGTTTCCCCTCAGCAAATGCTCAGACAGCTTTCCTTGGTGTATTTCATTAGGGAAAAGGCATTAGAGAGATCTGAAATAGAACAACTTCCAAGAAAGTCAAAGCTGCATTTTGCAGAGTCCAAGAGCCAACTTAATTTTTTGCCACAAGGCAGAAAAGACAACTCCAGCTGAAAAAAAAACCCCACTGTTTAGGAACTGTTGCTCTTAAGGCAATTTGCTCTTAAGGCAAATAAATCAAAGCTGACACCCAGAAAGCAAGACAGCACACAAACATGCAGCCAAAAGGTAAAATTGACACAGGAAGAGAGCTTCCCCCCGCCTCACTCTTTTAAACTGTATCCTCATTCCTGTTAAAAAGTAGAGAGAAAAAAAGTAATTGGGCCTTGGATTTGGCATAGCTGATCCCACTGCTACCACCAGAATTACTGCACCAAGGATTAGTGTACTGATTCGGTGGATATGTGGAATTGTGGAACTGTTTCCTTAATTTACAAGTATATTCTTCCAGTTATTTATAATACATATATATGTGTTATTTCACCCTCCCTTTCTGGGGTCATCCCTGCAAGTTTGCTTAACAATGACAGTTGTCCAGGAGAAGGCATTGTATTCCCTCCCCATCAGCCTAAATAAGAAAAAAGCCAACTTGTTTCAGCAGAAATTGCGTAAAAATTCAGGACTACAATGTTTAACTTGGCTTTTCAGGAGAGCAATCACTGTATTTTTATATGCCTCTCTATCCTCACTCTAAGTACACCTGGCAAGTCTGCACTGTCCAGGAGAGTAATGCAAAGGATATTTCAAATCAAGACAGATGTCAACATCTGCCTCACACATATCCAGTCAGTATTTTCTACCTCTAAGAGCTCCATGGGGTTCTTTATGTCCAGTGACTGTACAGCAAGTTCCAGCAGCTCTTCTGAGCTCTCCAGGGCACGGCTGCACTGGCTCAGCTGATCCTGGAGCAAAAAGAGAAAGAATAATGTAATGTATTCCCATTAAAACAGCAATTTGTGAGGCACCAGTCCTAGGAACTACACGAATGTGTTACACATTTGTGCCAACTTATTCCCTTATATAACCAAGGCCTCTGACAGTGCCTAACTTCACTGTGCTTGACAAGTGGACAGTGATAACTTGGCACATCCCACAACTCCACCGGGGGGAAAAGTTGAAGTTAGACTTAAAAGCCAGATTTAGTTTCAACGCCCTGTTTCTCCCAGCTTCGGGGTTTCAGAAAGCAGAGAAATAAACACTTATATTCACGCACTCTACAATTTCTATTTACAGGACTGCACTTCATCACTGAATGACAGTGTGGCAATAGCCTTGAAAAAGGCAGTGAATTCACCAGCTCTGGAACTGCCACAAGACAATCCTGAAAATCAGTATTACTGTGTAACAAATGGGGATAGCATAACAGGAGCAGAGCCAGGTTAAAAATGCTTCTGTGCGGCTGCAAAATTTTTCAGAAGTTATTTATTTACCTGCAGAGCTTGAATTTTACGAGCCTCCTCTTGCTGAATAGTGTTGGCCATGCTCCCCTTCATCTCATGAAGTACAGAATAAAGACCATCAAACTCCTCATCCAGCTCGCTGATGGCATTGGAAGAGTTTACCTGAGAGGAGAATTGAAAATGTTGTTCACACTGGAAACAATGCAAAGAAGTTGAAAGTCACATAATTCCCCACACATACTTTGCCATGACCACTGGGTACCTTGTGACTGCTTCTCAGTTTATCAAAAAGGGAAAAAATATTAGGAATGATCAAATAGTCTCCTAAGCAGATTCTACATCAGGACACTGAAGGCTGCCATCTGTGAAAATTCCATGATACTCCAACTTGCACAAAACCAGCACACCCAGCAACTTTGTTCCATGCAAAAAAGCCTTGATTTTCCTCGCACAATTGTATATGGATTGCTAGATGTTTGGAAGGAGGAAGTTACCCAGGTCCAAATAAAAATATTTCATTTGATGCTAAAAACTGCACTCAAGAAGACAGTTTAAAGATCTGCTGGATAATTTCCATTTCTGCAGCCAACCTGGCTCAGCTTTAGGATGAAACAACTTTTGGGTGATTGACAGGCTGAAGGAACCTAAACCTCATCCTCATGCAGATGGTCTCACAACATCTAACTCTAAACTTGAGCCCAATGATCTGAAACAGCTGAAAAGAGAAAGACTGCAGAATTTTTTCTCAAGTATCATTTCCCAGTCCACCAAACAGAGCAGAAGTCTGAAAATACAGACTATTTCCCAGTAATGTGAGTCTTGAGTCTTGCATCAGATTAAAGATTCCACAAAAGTTCTACAAAACCTCTTCACACAGAATGGAAGACCACCATACCTTTCATCTAGAGACAGACTTAAAAAATAAAATGCTTTTCTATCTAATTCCAACATGAAGATGTACTTTCAACTGGATTCTTACAGCCCATCCTTTAACAGCTTGAGACTAACAAAAGTGCAAAGGTGCCCCTCCCTCAAATACAAGCTATGAACCTTAAAATATATACCTGAACATTTGATATTGTATGGTTCAGCATGTCAATGAAGTTGTGAATTTCATCATTTTTGTTCACTAGAGTACTGACAATCCTTTGCAGAGTCTCCTAGAATTACAAAAACAAGCAAGAAAAGTTGCAGCAATTTTTTTTAAACCATCACCATTTCAACATGCATGAAAGTTCATCACAGACACTCCAGCTGCAGCAAACTCAGTTCTGACAGGATCGGGAAATGCATTTTCTCAGGACAGCAAAAGAATATTACACCTCTAGGAAGCATTCCACCAAATTAAAGATCTCCAGGTGTTAGTTTGAAAGAAATCAAGAACCTGCTTTAAGATACCCCACTGTTTCACATGTTTTTCTACATGAGTCACCTGCACCAAAATACTCACTGGCACTACAGCTTCTCCAGATCAGAAAGCAGGTACTCGTGCAGACAAACGGAGAACCAATAAAGAAAATTTTAAAAGCTCGTAAAAGGATACCCAGTGGAAAAGTTGAGTTTCCTCATGTCAAAAGAAGCTAGTGTGAAATAACCATGCTGACAGTTTATTCTACATGCAGAATAAATCTGTAAGACCGATTTGTAATCCTATTCTACAAGTGGAAAAATATTTTGGGTGAGTAATTTCTATATTCCAATTAAAAGTGACCTCAAAGAGGAAAGCTTTCTGACAGCTGAGAAAGAAAACTAGGGTTATTTATGTTCAAAAAGCAGTAGATGCAGCTCATAAAACACATACCAAGCCAGCAAAATATTAAAGTACATCAAAACTTATTTTAAGTTAAATAAGACCAACATGTCTAATTTTGTTGAGCGGCTAGTCACATATTCTAAGAATTTGACAAAAACACATCAATGATTTTAAGTCAAGTTGTATTGTTAAAGCATATCAGCATATACAAGTAAAAATAAAGGATAAGATGAGGAGTTAATGAAGAATCTTCTGTAATTTAACTCAGGCTGGCTGATAAGTTTTAGAAGCAAATCTAACTCTAAAAGACAGGTAAACACTGTCTTAATTAATACATTATTAATCACTTGACCTAAAGTTTCAATTGCTCATCCTAATGTTACTTAAAATTTAGGAAACCAAAGCACAGAGAGATAATAAAATACTCCCAGGAAACAGACCACCAAAGGGATGTTGCAGAAGTCCCTCCCAAAAGCAATTTCTTAATAACCATTTGTCTTGGTTTGAAAAGACAGGTATCTGCTAAGGAGAGGCAGGTCTCTCTCGGAATGGGGAATTCCAATCCCTTCCCTCCATTATTATGATTTGGAAGATTAAAAAAATCCAAACTTTTCATTTAGAGCTATGAGGAAAGGAATAACAATCCTTTACTAGTAAATATAACAGGACAGACAAACGACAACAGCAATTATAATAATAATAAAACAGAACCAAGAACCCCGAGGGGCTTTGTCTCACAAGTCCCGGGCAGTCTGATCTCTTGGGACCCCGAGAGCACCAAGCCAAAACGGTGGAAACTCCGGGGCTGATGGCTGGAAAGGGTGGGGTGTCCCAGCAGGCAGGGGGTGTCCCAGCAGGCAAAGTGAGCTGTGCTGAAGAAGCCGTGGCGGCTGGACCCAGGCTGACCCAAAATCCAGCAGGGCAGGCGAAGAGCTCTGAATTCCTGGGCGCTCCAGTAGACGACAATTCCCAGGACCGGACTCCTCCACCAACTGTCCTTGGTGGACACCTCACACTCAATTGTCCTCCCCGGAAAAACCGAGAGCAGCGAAACCACCACCCTCAGCTCCCGGGAGCCTTCCCCTCCCCACTAAACTAAGTGATCCACCTCTTTTGTACTGGGCAAGCACCCTTTTACGCATTAGTATTTAACCTCCTAGCAACTTATGGGGGGAAAAATTCCACAGGAAAACTTAACCCCCAACACCATTTACTACCTAGATCACATTTGTTTGTTAAAAAGCAAGAAAAATGTTTTATCCTTTCACAACATCCACAGCGAACCTCTCCACCAGATTTAAAGAACTTCTCCACTGGTCCTAAACTGTGCTCCTTCCTCTTTCTGCTGATACCTTCCTGGACAGTTTCCAACAAATCTGTAACAAGCCTGTTTAATAGGGTTACACTCGGGAAGTTAAACCACGAATAGAACAAAATGTAGTGCTTTTAAACAGGTGTTGATGTTGTTACATGTAGAGGTAACAGAGCAGACAGCGGTGACTCAGGTCTAGACTCTGATGGAACAGAAACAAGACCTTGGTCTCTTTCAGAAACAGAAGCACAGAAAATGTTGACCACTTCATTACTGAACCATCTCCTCATCTGGTGAAAACTGAGCATGTTTGAAGGCGATTTTATACACATCAGAATGCCAGATGAATAGCCATTGCCCAGCCAGCTGCTTCTGCATTCACCACTGACCAGAGGCAATTGTTTTCACAGGCCAGATAGCTGGGAGATAAGCCTTAGATCCTATGAGCATAACTGTCAATTTGGATGAACACAGAAAACTCAAATCCTCTTTCAGCACAGATCTTAGGGCTTACTCAGCTGCAACGCATGGGGGAAAAGTGTTCTTGTGTGTAGTGCTGAAGAGCGTTGCTTGGTTTTATAGCAACATCCTGGTTAAAAGAAAATATCTACACGTGAGGAACATTTAAAAGCCCTTTACAAAGCCAAGCACACAGCAGCAACTGCAAGCCAGCTGTTGAACAAGATTTTCACCTACAGTTACATTTAACTGACTAAATGTGGGTTGGTATAGCTCTTTTTAAGAAAGCTATCGATTTCTCTGTTAAGAAATTCAACCAGGTTTGGTGACATTTCAATGAGCTTGAATGCCTTTTAAAAGTATCCACCAGCAGTAGACAGAATTTTTCTAGAACACCAATGCACAAGCCACCAGAACTAAAAAAGTAGCTTTTAGAAACCACTATTTTATTCTATTTTCCAACATACTTTTCTCATCACTAATACAAAATAAATCGATTTCTTTCCAGACATACCATACATACCACATTAAAAATATTCTGCAATGTTACAATTTCTTCCTTTAAGGGGAATTTCTGAAAAGTTAGTGAAATTTCACAGAACAAAGGGTTCTAGAAAAATTACCAATGTGAGCAGCAGATTCTGGATGAGTTTATAGAAGAATTCCAACAGCACTAAACCCAGTAAAGTTTCTTAGTATTTCTGCACTAAAGAACATTTAATTCTATTGCCCACTGATGAATGCAATATTTCACAGAATTCTATTACAAGCAATTATCTTTGAGCTTTCTCTCTGACCTCTATGTGAGGTCAGTTCAAATGGATTTTCAAAGCATTATGAAATGTTTATTACAGAGGTAATTTTTGCTGCTGTCAGTGAGCTTCATGCTGCTCTTCTCTTTTTGTTCTAATCTTACACTCTGAATCTAATGCACTTTGCTGGGGAAAGAAAAAACGAAACAAAACAAAAACCCAACCAACCAACCAACCAAAAACAAAAAACCAAACCAACAAACAAACAAACAAAACCCAAAAACACAAAAACAAAAAAACCCAACCAACCAACCAAAAAACCACCAACCCAAACATGCCACTGGTAAAGCAAGAGTGTGGATGAGCAAAAGATGAAGAGTAAAAAAGGATAGGAAAAAGAAGAGGAAGCCCTATAACATGTAGTTTGTAGTCTTGCCAGGCGGATAAAACCAGAATGCCTTTGAATAGTGAGTAACTAACATGACATGCCACTTCTTGAAGCAGTCACCTAATAAAAACTAAATTTTGATAAAGTAAACAATCACAGCCGTTCTGCATAAGAAGCAAGTTACAAAGCTGCTCAAAATCATACTGAAGGCTCATGAGCTGACTGCATGCAGAACAGTTTCTGAAGCAGTCCTGGGTCTAGAACAAAATCACGAGACATTATAACCTTCATATCCAGATCATATTTCAAGGAGGACATGCTTACTTAGCTTGCATAAATTTAAACTCCTGCACTTGTCAACACAGCCAGAGTTTGAAGAACTTTGTACAGTACAGCTGACATTATCAAATTAACCCTTGGTAGAGAAAGTACTGTAAAATACAAGATACACAGCCATTTTACTGCTGTATTCAGAACCTCTAGAATTCAAATATGATGAGTGACCGCACTCAAACATCTGCCTACAGCACCCACAACAGGGGCAGTCCTCATTTACTCCTCCCCTAGCGGGACAAATCTCACATAGAGCTGGCAAAGGCAGACAGGCCCAAATTGACAGTTTCCACCAGAAGCACACCTTTTATGGCATTTCACATCTCACCTTCCAAAGCACACCTTCAAATACATTAGCTGCTTAGCATAAATAAATTTTATGTAAAATAAGTTACACGGAAATACAGTATTTTGTGATTTAGGGTGCTGCTTGTTTAGGATGAGGAGCTGGATTTGCTGAAGGCTTGGCCTGCCAGCTGTGACCTCACAGCAAGTTTTGTCGTGGATAGTTAATTTCCTCAG
This sequence comes from Hirundo rustica, assembly GCF_015227805.2. Classification (NCBI taxonomy): domain Eukaryota; kingdom Metazoa; phylum Chordata; class Aves; order Passeriformes; family Hirundinidae; genus Hirundo; species Hirundo rustica. Next base: position 77,690,982 of record NC_053488.1, on the reverse strand, counting down.
TAATCCCTCAGTAACTCCTATAGTGCTGAGGCTTTAGCAAGAGAAAATACACTGATCTGTAAATTTCAAGCCATTATCAGCACAAATTACTCAGGCCCCCCATACACAAACAGGTTCCCAAGCTGAGGAAAGCACAGTGTCCACAAAACACAGAAAGAGGAGCCCTTCTGCACTACAGGACTGGAAGCCGAGCGGCTGAGTCACAACTTTTTACAGGGGGGTATCTGATCGAGAAAGCCCCAGAGCTCGGGTGGGCACATCTCTGTCCTTCAGTGAGTTCCCCGAGGGGTCTGATGGCAAGCAAGGGAAGGAGGGAATCACAAGGCAGGGACCATAGGAAAAACAAAACCACTAAAAAAAAAAAAAAAAAAAAAAAAAAAAAACCACCCAAAAACACAACAACCTGCATTGGTTCCTTGCAACACTAAATTACATCGATGGCAAACAGAAGGGATGATGCACGCACCATAATTACTTATGACAGGAATACACAGAGTGAAAGAAATCTACAACCGCTGGAGCTTTCATTCCAGAACCGCGGAACAGCCAGGGCTGGAAGGGATCAATTCAACCGCCCTGGCAGAGCAGGCTCACTTGGAGCAAGTGACACAGCAACGCCTCCAGAAAGAGACACAACCAGGCGGGAAGCGGACCTGGGATCCCCCAGAACGCCGCCAGCATCCCTTCCCCGCGCCGCCCCACCACCCGCCGGCCCCTCTTCCCAGGCCGAGCGCGGGGAAGCGCCCCGCCGGCCTCCCAGGCTGCAGGCAGGCCCTGCCCCGCGGGGACTCACCCGCTCCTCGTCCATGTCGGCGGGCGCGGCGCGGTGCGGCGCGGTGCAGCACGGCCGGCCGGACGCGCGGAACTGGGACGCGCTCCCGGCGCCGCCGCTCCCGCGGGATAAGCGCCCGCGCCGCCCCGCCCCGCGCGCACCGGGCCTGCGCGCGCATGCGCGCCCGCCGCCACCGCGGGCCGCGGGTTCGAGTCTCGGCTCCGGCGTGGGGGATGCGCAGCTGGGGCAGCGTTGGTCCTTTCGCCCAACGACAGCATCTCATCGATCTACATAAATATCCCCAACCCCTATAAATACCTCCCAGCTCGTGTTGGTGGTGCCCACTAACAGCACCAGAACTTCCACATCTACTTTTCCACTGAGGGTGGCATGGTACTGATCAGCTCACCCACCGACATTCCTTTGAACCTCCTCCGGCAAGTTTTTGTCGGAGAAACTACTTTTGTCCTGGGGTTTCGGTGACTGCGGTGTAAGAAGACAATAACCGAGACTTTGTGGGCGTTTATTCCTTTCATTACATGTTCTTTTCAGTTTAAACAAAAAAATGGATGGATCCAGTAGTGCATTCTTCATGCCCAAATATGGCATGGATTTTAAGGGGGTGACGTAATTGCGCAACCAAAGGAATAATGATGTTTAAGTTCAGGAAATTGTTTAGAGGTGAAAGAAGTGACCTAAAGATAATAACTATGGCACAGAAAAGGCTGTCAAAATTGTGCTTATGGTGAGCCATTAAACACAGGAAACTGATAGTGAGCAGTGCAAGAAATTACTGTGCCGTGCAACTTATCTGTGCTCGCTATTAAAATGCTCATATCCTTAGTGACCAAGAGCTTTGGAAGTTACTTAGGAGATCCTCTAACATATTACACATCTATAATGTCATCTTTTCCCAAACTTTTGTGGCTGCCTCTCTGAAGACATCTAAACCCCATCTGGACATGTTCCTGTGTCACCTGCTCCAGGTTTCCTTGCATTAAACAGTCCAATTGTACCTGGGAGCAGAGCCTGATACCCCTGGCTGTCCCCTTCTGTCAGGGAGTTGTGCAGAGCCAGTAGGTCCATCCTGATCTTCCTTTTCTCCGGGCTGAGCCTCCCCGGCTCCCTCAGCTGCTCCTAGCGCTCCAGTCCCTTCCCCAGCTCCATTCCTTCCTCTGGATATCATTCCATGATGTTTGCATAAAGTTGGATGTCCTGTGAGGCAGCTTTACCTCACATCTCACTAATCCAGTCTTAGTAAGGTTTTTTTGGTTGGTTGTTTGTTTGTTGTTGTTGTTGTTACTGGGGTTTTGGTGGTGGTGGTTTATATGTTTGTTTGGTTGGTTGGTTTTTTTGGTTTGGTTTGGTTTGGTTTGGTTTTTTTGGTTTGTTGTTTTTTTTTTTTTTTTCCCCCCAAAATTGTTGTGTTGGAAAGGAATAGTAATTTCATGATGGTGGCATATGGCAGAGATGCAGCCACTGGGCTGAAGTGCAGCTTGCTGGTTTCCCAGCAGCTCTGAACACTGTGCTGGAATTAAAATGCAGTGTTGGGAAGGATGAAGCCAGAAAGCCCTATAAATATGATTGCTTAGATTCTGAGAATGTGAAACCTGTAACTGAGATAGAATTGAAAGTAAGTTTTGATGTTTGAGATGTCCTAGCTGCTGGATGCCTGCGAAAACAACCCCCAATGTATGATTTATCCCACACTTGTAACCCCCCCCGAAGTATCAAGTATCTGTAACCCCATTGGCACAACCCTGTTACAGCCCACCTCGAGACCCCTTATCAGGGGGCTGCGAGAGTGGGCCTCCCTTCTGTTCTGTTTCTTCTGTTCCTTCTGTTTCTTCTCTCCTCTTGTCTCTTTGTTTTCTTCTCTCTTGCCTCTTGGAATTTCTTTATCTCTCACTGCCCCCACCTTCCAAGGCCATGCTACAGCTGCACCTGGCGGCTCTGAGCAAGGCCTCACATCCCATACAATAAACCTCTTCTTCTAAAACCTGACTTCAGAGATCTCTCGTCTACATCCATCTACACCGTCCTGGAGTCTTCAGCAGCAAGAGGCATTTACTACAATGCAGCACTTGGCATGGGCACAGCAATAGGAGCCCACTTCCTGGGAAATTCATCACCGTGGGGAGATTTTGGCCCCTGCCAGTGAAGGTGGCAAAAGATGCCTCTCTAAAGCCATCTCTGCCTCTGTGTGTCCCCTCTCACCACGGGAGTGCCTTCTCCATCAGCAGCACTGCACAAATCCAGAGCAAGAGGATACAGAAGCTCCAATCTTCCCAGCTCCATCCAGAGACCTCCTGGGACTGCATTCACTGGCACCAGGCAGGGCCTTGGCTGCTGTTTGAATATTCATGTTGAGAAAGATAAAGATTTTAACAAAGGGTCCAGGCCATTAGTTATTAGCAGTTAGTAGTTAGTTGTGGGTATCCTCTGTTCTATGTATCAATGTTATCTGTTAGTTATCTGTTTAATGTACTGTTGTACCCTAAAACCCAATCGTAAATGCACTGATTCTGTGGTTCGAATGTTACATTCATCCCGTCCCGTACTTTCCCTGCACCCCTACCTTAGTCTGTAAGCCCTGCTGCTCTCCGAGACACCGCCCACATACCAGCCTGCCCATCAACTTGGGGGCCTCGCCCACTCCTCGCCTGCTCTGGGCCTGTCACCGCCTCTATGCAAATCGAGTATAGCCGGAAGTGAGTCTAGAACCAAGAACCGCTCAGAACAGCGAGCCCGATCAAGACCCAGAGAGACGGAATGCAGCACTGAGTGGGGAAAGAGCCAAGGTAGCTGCCAGTATCATCTATAAACACCGAGAGGAGTCGCCATAACCTCTGAAGTCCCTGCTAAGAGTCACCCCCCTAGACATTCGAGCCATCAGCGAGCCTAGGGACTCCCGTGAGGCGTGGCTTCCGGCTCTGCGACGACAGCGACGCAGATCCGACGAGACCTCCTCCTCGGCGGTGTCCGGCTGGTGCAGCGTGGGCAAGGGCATCCCTACCCCGAGCCGTCCCTCTGCTGAAATCACTAATAAAGGCATTAAAAGGAGATAACATCGACTCCTGCCTATTTATAACAATTTTGGGGGCTCGTCCGGGATCGCCACGCCCAGAAGAGGACGAAGAAGGGAAGGCGCCGCCCATCTTCGAACTCCTGGGACAGCTGGCGAACATCGGACCCCAGCAACAAGGGACGCAGCATCGAGGAAGACAGCGCCGAGGAGCGCCGGCTGGTAAGTATAGCCGGTGGCGGGAGTGGAGGCGAGCGAGTGTGGTGTGAATGAGACGGGGGCCGGCAGCTCGGACCTCCGAAGCGAGTGTGGACCCCTTAGTACCGCGGTTCCGGGACTCCCGCGAGGGGGCCGGCCGGGAACAGGGGGAAGCGAGTGGAGCCTGAGCGAGTGAGGCGCCTCCAGGGGCATAGTGGGCCCCCCTCCGAACGGGCGGAGGAAACCTAGGGTGTGAGTGGCCCGTGTGAGGTTGATAGGCAACTGGTAGGAGGCCCCACTAGGGATCCCCCCCCACAAGGGTAGTGGCTGGGCCCTGAGGGCGGGTCAACAGGCTACCCGGGGTAGTGGCTGAGGCCCTGAGGGCGGGTCGGCAGGCTACCCAGCGAGCAAGGGCGGTAGGAAGCCCGTAGCGCGGCGGCTGGGGTCCTAAGGGCGGACCTACGGGCCGGCAACGAGGGGGTGCGCCGCTGATTTGGCGTAGGGTAGTGGGACCAAGAGTGCGAGCCTTACACTGGGCGGGGGTAGCTCAAAGGGGAGTTATGCTACCGGGTGTAAGGGACCTGCCCTGGCGGGGGTAGACGTGCAAACCGGACGGGAGTGTTGGGCGGGGGTACCACTAGGGTACGCTACCAGACACGTTGGGACCGTTGGGCGGAGGCGTCTACGCTATCCGGGGGCAGCCCACCGGCGGGCGGACAGGACGCTGTCCCGGGTGGGGGTGTGTGTGGTTAGGGAATTACTGAGGTGCGAGTAGTTCAAAGCTAGGGACAGAGTGAGTGTCGCACCGCGACGCACTAGTCCTGGCTGCAGGCGGTGCCTGATACCTTGGGCCCCGGTCCACCGGCCGTCTGCGGGGATTAGTTTAGTGTGGCGTCGTGAGTAAGAGAGGGACAGTGGCTGGGCCCTGAGGGCGGGCCAACAGGCTGTCTGAGAGAGTGAAAGAGGGATAGTGGCCAGGACCTAAGGGCGTGCCAGTAAGCTATCCAGAGTGAATGAAATTTTAGATTTTAGTTGCCCGTCTTTAAAATTTCCGTTTGAGTAGGGGCACCTTATAAGATTTTAGTTCAAGAAAGGTCGCTTTTCTAGTTTGCGTTGTCCTGTCGTACAGTAGAGTATTTTCATTTGACTAAGTAAGAATGGGTGTGTGTGGAAGTAAGATCAGGAAGGAGAGAAAAGCGGGAAAAGGGAAGGTAGCTAACATCCCTTTTGATAGCCCACTAGGGAGAATGTTAGACCAGTGAGAGAACAATGAGAAAACTAAGAATTTAAACAAAGTGAAAATGATTCACTATTGCGTGGAAGTATGGCCAACCCTTAATCTACCCGGGGAATGGCCATGGTACGGTACCACCAACTCTTGGATGAGCTCACAGTTAAACCAATATTTGAGAGCCCAAGAGGAAGTAGACACAGAGCAGCTAAGGTATGCTGCTTGCTGGATGCATGTAAGATCAGGTACCGAGACAGTAAAAATTTGCAAGATGCAGGAAAAGGAAGGGAAAAATAAAGATAAGAAAGAAGAGAAGGGTCCTGTATGGGACCCTCTTGAGCACTTACCCCCTCCTCCTATTTACCCTGATCTACCCCAAGTCAGTCCTCAGACCCCTTCCTCACCAGTTTCCTCCCCTGTACCTAATTCCCCTTCCCCTAATTTTTCGGTAGATACGTCCCCGATGGGGACTAATTTTTCTATGAATGCCCCTCTAGTAGGTGCTGTGAATTTTTCTGGGAATACACCCCTAACAGTAACATCTCATAGCTTTAGTAAAAACCCCTTTTATAGCTTTGTAGCTTCTCCTACTCCTCCTTCAGTCTCGCAGCCAGTCTCTCCAAACTCCATACATTCTCCATCGCCATCTAAACTTCCTGTTCCACCTCGTAGCTGGGAGCTAGACCTTAACACCCCGAATACGGACCCCTCTCACAGTACCAACCTCATAGGGGCAACTGAAGTCCCAGAGGGACATAACTATAACACCCGGTCCAGAACTAAACTTTTCCCCTTAAGGGAAGTCCCGATGGGTGGAGTTGCAGGAGGGGTCGGTTTTGTAAATGCTCCACTAACAGCTTCAGAGGTGAGGAATTTCAAGAAAGAACTGGGAAACCTGGTAGAGGACCCTGTAGGCATATCGAATCAAGTTGATCAATTTCTGGGCCCCAATACCTACACGTGGGGAGAGATGAATTCGATTCTGAAGATTTTATTTAGCCCAGAAGAGATTAGAATGATTAGGACCGCCGGGATGAAAATTTGGGAGAAAGAAAACAGAACGGGTCCGCCAGGGGATTACAAATTACCAGTCGTAGATCCGAGGTGGGATCCGAACAGGGAGGAAGACCGGAGAAGTATGGACGACTATCGGAGTCTAATAGTTAAAGGTATAAAGGAATCAGTACCCCGAAGCAGTAATACCAGATTAGCATTTGATAATATGCAGGGGAAAGACGAGACTCCTGCAACCTGGTTAAACAGGTTAAAGAGGAATTTTCAACTTTATTCAAATATAGACCCCGATAGTCCTGAGGGTCAGGTGTTGTTAAAGACACAGTTCGTCACCAAGTCCTGGCCCGATATTAGGAGGAAATTAGAAAAAATAGAAGACTGGCAAGAAAAAGACGTAAATGAGTTGTTAAGAGAGGCTTTAAAGGTCTATCTAAGGAGGGAGGAGGAGAAAACCAAGACGAAAGCAAAGATAATGGTGGCTGTAGCAAGAGAAGCGATACAAGATCAAAACCCTCCCAATCGGAGAAATACCAAGTCAGGGGGAGGAAGGGCCTTACCACCTTGGAAGACTCCTGGGAGGCCAGGAGAGGACAGAAAATGCTTCTATTGTGGGGAGGTTGGACACATAAGAAGAGAGTGTCAGAAATTATCCTTTGATGAAGCCATCACAAAAGAACAGGATGCCTTAGAGAAGCTATTAAAGGGCGAAAACAACGAGGATTAGGGGTGTCATGGGCTCTATGCACTAGGGGACCCGATGTACCACCGAGGTGAGCCCATAGTAAATTTTGAAGTGGGTCCCCAACACGAGGAATATGAATTTTTAGTAGACACTGGAGCAGACCGATCCAGTATTAGGAGGCTTCCAGTGGGAGTTAATATCGGAACTAGAACATGTGAGGTCGTAGGGGCAGAGGGGAAACCATTTACAGCCTCAATTATAGAAGGAATAGAGGTCAAAGGGAATTCTAAACAAATAAGAGCGGATTTTATTTATTTACCGGACCTAGGGAGCAACCTATTGGGACGCGATTTGCAAGTACTATTAGGAATAGGAGTTATCCCCGAAGGCGGCCAAATGAAAGTAAAGATTATGAAATTAACCGCCGAAGACTTAGAGGAAATAAACCCAGAGGTATGGGCAGAAGGAGGGAAGAGCGGCCTCCTGAATATACCACCTATAGAGGTTAAAATGCAACCAGGAACTCCTCCCATCAGGATAAAACAGTATCCAATGTCTTTGGAAGGGAAGAAAGGGTTGATCCCCATTATTGAACAACTGTTAAAAGAAGGCATCCTGGAACCATGCATGTCCCCACATAACACACCCATCTTAGCTGTGAAGAAAGCGGAAGGGAAATATCGATTGGTTCAGGATTTACAGGAGATTAATAAGAGGACTATCACCAAACACCCTGTAGTCCCTAATCCATACAATCTCCTGAGCCAGATTCCCCAAGAGCATGCCTGGTTCACCATCATAGATTTGAAGGATGCATTTTGGGCATGTCCACTAGCAGAGGGGAGCAGAGACTGGTTTGCGTTCGAATGGGACCATCCTGAAACAAAGAGGAGACAGCAGCTAAGATGGACACGCCTACCCCAAGGGTTCACTGAGTCACCAAATTTATTTGGGCAAGCTTTGGAAAGGCTGCTAGAGCAATTCACCCCAGAAGGACAGGTGCAAATCCTCCAGTATGTGGATGATTTACTGATTTCAGGAGAAAACCAACTTGAAGTGAGAACCACCAGCATTAAACTCCTGAATTTTCTGGGGGAAAAAGGGCTGAAAGTATCAAAAAAGAAATTACAATTCGTGAAACCGGAAGTGACCTATTTGGGGCATTTGATTGGCAAAGGATACAAGAAATTAAGCCCTGAAAGGATTGCTGGAATAATAGCAATACCTGCTCCAAAAACCAAAAGAGACATAAGAAAATTATTAGGCCTTTTCGGGTATTGCAGACATTGGATTGATGAGTACACCCAAAATGTGAGATTCCTTTATGATAAATTGGTAAGTTCAGAGCTCATAGAGTGGACACAAGAGAATGAAAAACAATTAGAAAAACTAAAAAACAAATTATCCACTGCACCTGTCCTGAGCCTGCCCGATCTGAAGAAAGAATTCGATCTATTTGTGAACACCGAAGGAGGAGTGGCCTATGGTGTGTTAGCTCAGGAGTGGGGAGGGTGCAAAAAGCCAATTGCTTTCCTTTCCAAAATATTAGATCCTGTAGCCCGAGGGTGGCCAGCCTGTCTGCAAGCTGTAGCCGCCACCGCAGTGTTGGTTGAGGAGTCCCAAAGCTCACATTAAATGGAAAAATTCAAATTCATACACCTCATGATATCAAAACAGTTTTGAGCCGAGAAGCCCCGGGGTGGGTAACCGATTCCCGGATCCTGAAATATGAGATCACTTTAATAAACTCGGAGAACTTGAGGTTAACAGTTTCCAAAAACCTGAACCCTGCACAGTTCCTCTCTGGGGAACCACCTCCAGACTTGGAGCATGATTGTCTGGAACTTATGAGTCTCCAGACGAAGGTAAGGGAAGATTTGGAAAGTACTCCCTTACCTTATGGAAAAAGGTTATTCACTGATGGATCATCACGAGTTCTAGAGGGGAAAAGGGTTTCAGGGTATGCAGTGGTAGAAGGATCCACCATAGAAGACATTCAAGTTCGAGAAACGGGAAAGTTACCCTCGAGTTGGTCTGCCCAACTCTGCGAAATTTATGCTGTAAAAAGGGGACTAGACCTATTAGGAGGAGACCAGGGAACTATTTACACCGATTCGAAGTACGCTTTTGGGATAGTCCATACCTTCGGAAAGATCTGGGAGGAACGGGGATATCTCAATTCAAAAGGGAAAGACCTAGTGCATAAGGAAATGATAAGATCAGTTTTAACATCCTTGTTAAAACCCATTGAGATTGCTGTGGTACATGTAAAAGGACATCAAAAAGAAACCACATTTGAAGGGAAAGGGAACCAACTAGCAGACAAAGAAGCAAAAAGAGCAGCTCAAGACCCCAAAGGATCAATTAGAATATTAGCCTTAAATGAAACATCAGAGGAAGAGGGAGGGGAAGAGAAACCGAAGTATGATAGAACAGAATTAAAAGCGATCAAGGACCTAGGAATGAGGAAGGGAGAGCATGGGGAATGGTTAACTCCGGATGGCAGGAAGTTTTTGAATAAACCCCTAGCCAGAAGGATTTTAACCGAAATTCACGAACTAACCCACTGGGGAACCCAGGGATTATGTGATCATTTCTTAAAAGAACGATCTGCCAAAAAGTCAACCAACGGATAGCGAGGAAAGCCATATCTGGAGGGAGGGAACTAGCTCTGAGACCATTCCAGAGTATTCAGATTGACTTCACTGAGATGCCTCAAATCCAAGGGTACAAACATCTATTGGTCATGGTCGACCACCTTACTCATTGGATAGAGGCGTTCCCGACCAAAAAGGAAACAGCGGAAGTAGTGGTAAAAATACTCCTAGAGCACATAATCCCTCGGTATGGGTTAGTAAATAACATTGATTCGGACAGGGGAACTCATTTTACTGCTAAAATTCTGCGCCAAATTGTTAAAGAATTAGGCATAAATTGGAGATTGCACACCCCCTGGCACCCCCAGAGCTCAGGGAGGGTGGAAAGAATGAACCAGACCCTTAAAAACGTATTAACAAAATTAATCGAAGAAACACAGTTAAATTGGTTAAAGTGTTTACCCCTAGCTCTCCTGAGAATCAGAACTAGGCCAAGATCGGATATAGGGGCTTCCCCCTATGAGATGATGTTCGGGCTCCCCTTTCTTTTAACGACATACAGCACCGGGGAATATATAGAAGGTGATACAGCCGCCCGAAAGTATTTACAGACCATCGGTAAAACACTAGAAAATCTCAGAATAAAAGGGTATATTCCTCAGACTTCCCCACTCGACGCTAACATACATCAAATAAATCCTGGGGATTGGGTTTTAATTAAATCTTGGAGCACTACCCCATTGACCCCAAAATTTGAAGGTCCTTTCCAGGTACTCCTAACCACTCATACCGCACTAAAGAAAGAGGCTGGACCCACATCACTAGAGTAAAAGGACCTGTGTCACCCCCAAGTGAACCCCCAGACCTAAGCCAACCAGCTGACTCCTCCGATTGGACGGTAACCCCGCAACTGGACCCGCTAAAACTGACGTTTAAAAGGAAAACAAAAACTCAGTAGAAGACTGGAGCAACCCAGTTGAGCCCCAGAGACTGTTAAAGAACTGTGATTAAGAAATTAATTCAAGCGAAAGAAAGTTATTATAAATCACTTGCTGTTGTATTAAGTTTGAAAATTGTTAACATTGTTGTAATAAAGTTCAGTTAATGTTAAAAGCAGTTAAGCAAATAGATAAGTAAATTAGAACATATATTCAAATTTCTCTCCTAGAGCAATCTTTAGAAGGGCGAAGTAACCAAATTAACCTCCGAGTGGAAGGAAAGATAACTACAGAACCCTAAGGACAGAACGCGGAGAGCCCCTAAGTCCCAAGAGGCAAGCCCAGGTGAGACCAAAACAATCATGGTTCATACTGGACTCTTGGGGAAGCTGATAGGACTGATACTAGTCCTAGCGATGAATAAACATACGGAAGGGGCCGCTTGCACAAAGTGCTATTCACCCATCTATGATGGGGAGGATGTACAGCAGTTGATAAGGGTTCATACGAATGTAAACCCCACTTGTTTTGAGGCCGGACAACTTACCTCCTGCCAAGAGGAAGGTAAGAAATATTGGGTTGCCAAGAATATAGCCAATTATAGGCAGCGTCTAACTAGAGAATGCCCTATGAGAGAATGGTTCTGCTTAGAAAAGATAGACAATCAGGAAGGGGCCTCAGACCTAGTGAAAGAAAAACCCTTAACCATCAGAAAAGATGAATTAAGTGAACTCCCCAACGAAAATTTATTCATTGATCTAATTGAGAGGATTAGCCACGAATTGAACTTAACTAACTGCTGGATATGTGGGAGTACTCAAGTAGCAGACGTATGGCCTTGGGAAGGGATCAGTTTATCACCATTAGACATACTAAAATGGAAAATGATGAATCCAGAACCACCATACATAGGGGAAAGAGAAATAGAGCAATGGGATTTGAAAACTAAAGTAGTCGGAGAAGAATGCATTAAAAGAACAGGCAAACGATACAAGACCCCAGTGGGGAGAATGGCCTGTAAAAGAACCCTCATTATCAGGGACTTCATCCAAAAGTGGATTCCCAGAGAACCGTACACCTACTGGGCAACTAGGAAAACGGAAACAGGATGTATCTATAATGAGGTGTATGACTTGTACCAATGCACTGACCGGGGAATTAACCCCTTTTGGGGAATTAAAGAAATCTCGAAATACTGGGAATCTCCATTTATTACCCAAAATACGTTCTGGAACGCCCCCGAACATCTCTTTTGGATTTGTGGGGACAAAGCGTATACACATCTTCCCAGGGATTGGGCAGGGAGCTGCACTATAGGAATTATAAAGCCAGCTTTCTTTCTGTTGCCACGCCAATCTGGAAACACCCTGGGAGTACCATTATATGACAACCTAAAGAGGCAAAAACGAACCGTAATCAATATGGGCAGCTCCCAGGATTGGAAAGGAGAAGTTTGGACTCCTGAAAAAATTATACAAACATATGGACCAGCAACCTGGGCGCAAGACGGGTCGTGGGGGTATCGAACTCCCGTTTATATGTTAAACCGAATTATTAGGCTGCAGGCAGTCTTAGAAGTAATATCAAATAACACTGCCCTAGCATTAGACCATATCAGCCAGCAGTTATCCCAAACTAGGACAGTGGTATATCAAATAAGACTAGCGGTGGATTACCTGTTAGCCGATGAGAGTGGCATATGCGGGAAGTTTAATACCTCTGAGTGCTGCCTTGAGATTGACGATAAGAGTGAGGTCATTAGAAACATCTCGAAAGAAATCAGGAGAGTCGCCTACGTGGGAAACCAGGAGTGGACCCCATTACTAAACATTGACTGGTGGGACAGATTTTGGTCATCCAAGGGGGCGTGGTGGAAGAAAGTAAGTTTTATAGCTCTGGGTGCATTAGTAAGCCTCATACTCATCCCATGCTTACTACCCTGCCTAATCCGAATTATTACATCAGCAGTGCAAGCAAGCCTCCAAGTATCCCAAGGTAATACACAAAAGCTCCCACATATGTTGAGTTTAACATCAGAAATAAAGGAACTAAGTACAGCAGAAGAAATTTACAATCAATACCAAGAACTCAAAAGAATTGATGCGAGTTAAACTCGATCAAAGAAAAAGAGGGGGGATTGAGAAAGATAAAGATTTTAACAAAGGGTCCAGGCCATTAGTTATTAGCAGTTAGTAGTTAGTTGTGGGTATCCTCTGTTCTATGTATCAATGTTATCTGTTAGTTATCTGTTTAATGTACTGTTGTACCCTAAAACCCAATCGTAAATGCACTGATTCTGTGGTTCGAATGTTACATTCATCCCGTCCCGTACTTTCCCTGCACCCCTACCTTAGTCTGTAAGCCCTGCTGCTCTCCGAGACACCGCCCACATACCAGCCTGCCCATCAACTTGGGGGCCTCGCCCACTCCTCGCCTGCTCTGGGCCTGTCACCGCCTCTATGCAAATCGAGTATAGCCGGAAGTGAGTCTAGAACCAAGAACCGCTCAGAACAGCGAGCCCGATCAAGACCCAGAGAGACGGAATGCAGCACTGAGTGGGGAAAGAGCCAAGGTAGCTGCCAGTATCATCTATAAACACCGAGAGGAGTCGCCATAACCTCTGAAGTCCCTGCTAAGAGTCACCCCCCTAGACATTCGAGCCATCAGCGAGCCTAGGGACTCCCGTGAGGCGTGGCTTCCGGCTCTGCGACGACAGCGACGCAGATCCGACGAGACCTCCTCCTCGGCGGTGTCCGGCTGGTGCAGCGTGGGCAAGGGCATCCCTACCCCGAGCCGTCCCTCTGCTGAAATCACTAATAAAGGCATTAAAAGGAGATAACATCGACTCCTGCCTATTTATAACAATGTTATCGTCCAAGTACCTGATATCTTATTTTTTCCAGTTAGCATCCACAAGCTGGGCTGGTAGTGGTAATTTCAATTTGCAACCAGTCAGAAGATGAGGAGAGAAAATCATGTCTAGTCATGCCACGCCTCAGTCTGTCCAGAGGCAAGGACACTGACCATGACCATGAGCCCATGAATCAAGGTTTTCCCCAAACAGTTTAAAAACAAAATACTAAAATACAAAGGGATTTTTCATTTCTTGGCCTGTGTGGCAGCTGGGTCAGAAGTAGAGCCTGTGGTCAGACAGTTGGTACTGGTACCAAGGGGTACCAGAAACACCGAAACCCTTTGTGGTATATTGGGGTGTGTGGTTAAATTGATTTCTGTAGTTGTGGGCCTGTTTCTTAATTCAGGTTGGATTTTGTGGGAAGATTCAACCACAAATTCCTTTCTAAACTGCGAATGCAGGGGAAGTGTCACCATCAAGAAGTATTTCCACAATTTTGTGAGTTCCTCCATGTTATAAATGAGAGGACCAAATTCGATAAATCAAAATTTGGAAATTTATTAAGAGACAAAATAACAGTCTCGGACAGCCACAATTAAAAGGACAGCGTCGAGCCCGGGGTCGGCGCCGGGTGAACAACGATAACACACTCTGCCAGTCTGTTATCCCCCAAGTTCACATCTGGGGTTTGCAGCAGCCTCTTTTTATACACTGGATCGCGGAGAGAGGCCTGAGATGATGTAAGTCCTCCATCTGAAGCAGCTTCGTTAAGTATGCAAGTTTCAGTTCTAAGAGTCTGAATGGATCAGCGGAGGAGGACAATGCTGTCGATGGTCGGTTCCAGGTGTGGTGTAGACATGCTGATTTTGGCCGGAGACCATCGAGATACAGATCTGAAACCATCATCGGGTTCTCCGGGCTATCATCTCTGTGTTCCGTTGCCCTTTGTTTCCTTTCAGCGATTCCTGGCAGTGACAGTCTTTTGTCCTCCTTTCTGGTAATTCCAATCAAGCTCTTTCCGTGTCCCTCCCAAACCTTTTCAGGCTAGGGATATTTTGTATTCTGTTGAATCCCCCTTCTTCCCAAGTTAACCCACAAAATGCTAAAACAAAACCTAACTTCTAACATGCTACTTTATACAGGACTTATAATCATACATTCAGTATTACAGTTTATATTCTATTAACATGAAGTAACTTCAGAGCAGATGTTACATTCCTTTTTAACGATCTGTAGCCAAAGCATGTTTGTGTCTCTCTCCTGGTAGTTAATGCATGTTTGTGTCTCCCTCCTGGTAATTCTTAATCATGTTATGTCTCGTGTTTCCCTCTCCCTTGTCCTTTCAAGCAAGAGGAATTCCTGCACCCTTTTCTGAGTTGCTTAATTCTGAGTTAACTCAGAGTTTGTTGGATTAAAATAAAACCTTACATTTATTTAGATGATATTAAATTTTATCTATCAACACGAATTAACTTTAGGACATATATCACAATATCTATACGTACATATATGCATAGGATACATATATAAATACAACACATATCTAGAAATATTCCTATACAAATAGCAAGCCACAGATGTAAATATCCATATAATTATCACTCTCTGTGTTCAAGTCCATACATCTTTAAGCAGATTATTAGCAGAGAGATCCCAGCCACCCCATCTTCAAAGCCTCTCCCTCTGTTGCTTCCTCTGGTGCAGAGCAGCTCCTCTGGACAGGGACAGCAGGTGGGACATCTGCGAAGCAAAGGGAACTGAGTCAGTATTGGGACATTTCCCTTGTCAGCACCTGCGCTTCCATCAGGGAAGGGAAAAATCTCAGAGCCTCCCCAGGAGGGTTAGAAAGAAACAGCAGGCCAAATGGCCAGGGTGTGGTGAGCGCAGCCGCGGCAGGATTGTCTGGCAGCCGCCGGCAGCCCAGCACAGCTGGCACAGCTCCCGGGCCCTGCCGGCACAGCTGCCTTGCCCAAGAACAGCCCCTGTGCCAGCCGGGGCGGCTGCGCGGAGCAGCCCCAGCACAGGCACGGCCCGCTCCTGCCCATCCGGGCAGTGCCCATGGCCAAAGCCCACGCCACCCTCACCCCCGCCCTGTCTCACCGGCCCTGTGGCCTCGCCCGGGGTCTCAGGTGGCAGCAGCACATCCCTGTTCACTGCTCTTGCTTGTGGTCTTCGGCTTCTCCCTGCTGGCTCCTGTCGGTCTCTGGCTGTCCTCAAGGTCTTCAGGAAAGCTGTGGCAAAAGTGGAGGTTGTGGAATTGGTTCCACGGCCTGGCAGAACTGTTATAAACGAGGCTGTGACTCCGATGTTGTAGGAGAAATGGCCAATAATTTATTTAAAGCTGAAAACAAGGGCAGAGCTAGTCTCAAGCCCTTCACAACAAGCCAGAACAACGATAACAAGTATACTACCGTACTGGACACTCCTTTGGAAGACATCATCCTTCAGAGAGTGACCCCTAACGCAGTTTGTCAGTCCTTTTTATATGCTCTGTCCTCTCTCGCATTGGCGTGCTCAGGATCCTCGACATGATTGGCCCATTCACCAGGGTTTGATTGGTCTTTAACGAGATTCTTTCCTGGCCAATCATTTCTTCTGAGCATCGAATAATTGGCCAGCTGCGTTTACCAATTATGGCTCAGGAAAGTGTCCTGATGTCTTCTTTATGTAGTACTATCAGTGCTTTGACAACATTACAGCTGTAACGTCTTCTAACTGTCCAAAGTCACAAATTGGACTTATAACAAAGTTATAAGAGACGTATGTATACCTTTAACAACTGTTTAACTTGTTTGTTCATAACAGGGCTGTAGTCCTGGACCACTCTGTGCTCCCTGCTGGCCTCCTCCACTCCCTCAGCCCCACCGTCCTCTCAGCAACCCCCCAGCCCCCTTCAGTTTCTTCAGCCCCTTGACTGTGAGGGGCTGCAGACAGGAACTCTTCTGATCTCCCTTCCTGTCACAGGCAGGCTCAGAGCAGCTGTCTCACACCTCTCTAAACCAATGGGGGCTCTCTCCTTACCAAGCTCCTTGGGCTCCTGGGAACTGTTCCTGCAGCTCTTGGCGTCAGGCAAAGCTCCCTCTCACCCCCCTCAGTCCCTTCTGACCCATCCCGTGCCCTTAGACCCATCAGCCCCCATCAGCCTGTGCCACTTCCCTGTCACCTCAGTGCCACCACCCCACCGCCCTCTGCTCCCCCACACCCCTCAGCCCTGCCAGCACCTCAAGATCACCGACCCTTCAGCGTCCCTGCCTCTTCAGCCCCCTCAGTCTCACCGTCCTTCAGCAGTTCCTCAGGGGACAGTGCCTGGGGCCACCGACAGCTCCCACTGCTCCAGGGACATCCGGGGCTGCAGCTGCTGCTCCGCCTGGCCTGGCCACCAGCTCGGACCCAGCACAGGAAGAGGAGACAGAGGGGGCACAGGGGGAAAAGGAAGAAGAGAGAGAGGGAAAGAAGTTAAGAAGTAGTCTATATATATACGGATACTAATCTGTGTTCCTAAACACCCGTGCAGCCATAAGTACAGAACTAAGTCCATTTATAAATATAACGATATATTTATAAATGTAACTGTCCACATAGATAAATGTAGCTATGTATATCTATAAATATACTATGCCTACATGATTATAACGATATAAATTTAAATATACATATATATAATTTTACCTCTACAGGTCTATAACTATATAGGCAAATAAACATCTATAAATATCTATAAATATACTATATATCTATAAATAACAATTATGTGGGTAGATAAATCTAACTATATGATTCTAAAAACATCACTATAGACAGAGGGATTCTACCTGCCTGGTAGTCACAGGCTCTCCCTCTTTCTCTTCCAACCACACAGGGCACTCCTTCAGGAGACATTGGTTACACGGGATCTGGGAAGAAAAGTGAACAGTGAGTCAATATTGGCCCTTGTGCACATTTCCCTCGGGCAGCAGTCGTCCTTCTATCAGGGACAGTAAAAGATGGCCCGGAAGGCCGACTCTTCACTTGGGAATTTGAAGCCTACTCTTTAGAGAAGAGGGATCATTCCAAGCTTCCGGAGCTGTGTAAAGCATTGAAGTACCTCGGTAAAGTTTCAGCACTCACAGTGCAAATGGCACCCACCAGAGCTTGAAACACAGACAGTCCCAGCTCCCACAAAGAAGCACAGCCTTGTTCTTTCTCTGTACAGACAGAGAGACCTCAGTCCTTGCTGAAATGGCTGAAGCTGAAGGGTGCTGTGAGCTATGAACCAGATTGGGACACGTGGGTTGGTGACACAACTCCCACAAGGTCAGGTTTATTCCCTGCTCTCTTGCCACAGCAGAGGACTGAGCGTGAAGGGCAGGCCTCGGGGAGGTTGTGCCAGTGCAGGATTGGAACTAAAGGCACCAGGAAGCACCAGACCTGCACACAAGAATTCAGCCCTTCTGATCTCCCTTCTTGTCCCAGACAGGCTCAAAGCAGCTGTCTCACAACTCTGTAAACCAATGTTGGCTTTCTCCTTACCAAGCTCCTTGGGCTCCTGGCAACTGTTCCTGTAGCTCATGGCACCATGCAGAGCTCCCTCTGCTGCAGCCTTGTTCATAGGTTCCTCTCCTGAAGACTCGGGAGAAACACTAATATTGACCTGAAAAGAAGGAAAGAAAGAAACACAAAGTTCACTCAATATTTTCTCCAGGGACACGATAGTTCAGAGCCTGCCACATTTCCTTCTTTTGAGGAAGAAATTGCATTTGGAAACTGGTATGTGTGGCTTTTCAGAAGACAAAGGTCATCGTGCTTGTCCATAAGGTATGGGCAATTCCAGAAAATCCCCCTCCCCACCTCGAGTCTTTCCTTCCTCAGTAATAAATCTATAGCAGGCAATGGGTCTGCATATTAAATAAAATTAAGAAATTCTTTGTCAAAGTTGTAGAATAATGTGCAAAAATGCCTGTGCTAATACAGAAACTGAACATTCCACGTGAGTCTGGGAAGGGACAAGAGTTAAGAGGAAGTGGATTCCTAAGTCAATTCCCAAGATTTCAGTCTGTCAAACACAAGGACTAATGGTCCCTGACTGAACTGCTCTTCAACACAGAAGATGCCCCATGGCTTAAAGGAGCCTGTAACCATTGCATGGCCAGCACCAACACTGTCCTTTTCACCAATCACACAAGTCATGGGGCCTCAAAACCAACATATCTGCTGCCTAAAGACACCAGGGCTCACACACCTAATCCCTTGTTCCTAACAAGAAGTCTGGTCCCCAAAGCCTTTCAGCAGTCAAAACCCCTGATTTCTCAACCACAGTCCAAAAGCTGTCAAAGCTGACAATGTGGAATATGAGGGTGATGCTGAACACATGGAGTGGGTGCTAAGGAAGGAGTCCTGCCGGCTCCTGCCAGAGGGATGTGCTCCCCCCTCCACAGCTCTGAGCAGAACAGTCTCATCCGGGCTGCAGCTTCACAGGGACTGCATGGGAACACACATCTCTTCCCACAGAGATGCCCAAGAGCAAGGTGACTGAGTTCTGGAACGTGGAGAGCAAGACTGGCCAGTTTGCCCAGCTGAGGATTTCCCAGATGGAAACTGGACTGCGGGCACCAGGGTACTGAGAGGACAAGGAAGCTGCAGCTCCAGCCCATCTCCACACATGGCTCTGGGAGCGCCTACGTGCATGGCAGGACTCACACAGTAGCAGCAGCTGCAGCCCAGAGGCAAAGCCCACATCTGCTGCTGGAACAGAGGCACCTCTCTCACGCCCCTCCCTGCAAGGGGCACTTTGCTTTCAATGGCAATTCTCCAAACACACATCTCTTCTTTCCCATCAAACAAAGCCTGTTAGAACCTACTAAGCTTCCACTTCCTCACCACAAATGCCCCAGCAAGAGGGATTCTTCCCAGGAAAAGCACCCAAACCTGGCCAACACCTCTCATCCTCACTTAAGGGGTATCCCCCTTTTCATTCCCTCTTCTTTAGGAAATCTTGCTTTACCATGCAAATCCTTCCCTGTCCATTCACAGCTGAATTCAAGAAGCCTTTGCTTCTCAGCCATGCAACGACATCCAAAAGCTCTCCGTCCAGCCCCTTTCATCTCTGTCCAATGGAGTTACCTGAGCAGAGGGAGACCTTTCAGGCAGGCAGGCAGGGTGAAAGCATCTCCTCCAGTGTCTCAAGCACAAGGTCCAGATCCAGTGGTGGCAATTCCTCTTCCCCAGGAGTATTCCAGACCCAGCTGGGGCTGTCCTTGCTGCACAAGCAGCACTGCCAGCTGGAGCACTGAGGGCTGAAGTGCCCACGGTGGGTGCAAGAATCCAAACACTTTGGTCAGGCTCCAGAATGTGCCTTTGGGAGGCAAAGCTCTATTTCTGCCTTGGATCAAACATCACAGGAAGCACACAACAACCTCAATTCCGGAAATGTATTCTGACTTCCCAGGGAATTGGAATTAAAATTTATTTATTCTAACTGATGTGAATGTATATGAAAGGATGGATTGTAAAATCGATCTGCACATACACACACAATAATACTTTATAATCATAGCCTTTTCTATCTCCTCAGCAGCTTTTGGATTTGGCTGCTTCTGAGTTTCTCATCACAAGAGACCACATAAAGGGGATTCTCTCAGGAAGAGCCCAGATCTGGAGACATGCGTGCTAAACTTAAACTGTGAGTTTATTCTAAAAAGCAGCCTTGTGGGTGAGGCTGTATTCTGCAGCTGCAACTATTCTGGGGACGCACAGAGCTCACTGAAATTCAACCGCATTATTTTCTGGAGAGAGAATCTGTAAACTCTGCAATATCCTATCAGGGTCCTAGTCCAGCTGTGGACAAATGATTTTTGCCTCGCCCCGTCACCCCAACAGAGAGGCTGCACGGAAAATGCCCAGAGCACCTTCCAAATCTGCAGCAAATTTGCAGGAGAAGCAGACAGAGATTGTTTTGGTATTCACAGTCCTGCTTCTTAGAACATTTGGCATTTTCTACCTGATTCTCACTTGAGATGTACACGTGACAGAGCACTGCAGGAAAATACTTCAAATAATCCCTTTTCATGATCTTTCTGAAAAGCGAGGGGAGAAACTCCACCGGATGTGCTGTAGGCTGGCAAATGCTGCTCTGGAGATGTGCAGCTGCTGCGTTTTTGAAAGGCCACGGAAGTGCTTTGACAGTCCACAGGAACTGGTGGAATGCCGAGCTCAGGCTGGAGTTGAAATTTGCGTGTGTCTGGCTCCTCCAATGAAACCCCAAGACGTTCCGAGGTGACCAACACTGTCTTGGCAGGTGCAGGGGAAGCCTGATGGTCTTGAGGACCTGGACTTGTCCTGGAGGGGCCTGGTGAGGCAGCACCATGGTTCTGGTGCGAGGGAGCTGTGCAGGAGTGAGGGAGGAAGAAGGGAAGCAAAGGGAGGGCTGGGTAACTACTGCTCCTTGGGTGTGTTTCCCTTGTACAGGGGAAGTATGGCCACCGTACTTCAATCATGGAAGACAAAAGCTCCCATCCTCCCAAGCAGGATAAGAAAGAAAAGAATTCCTACATGTTGTGGAGGGTTTGATGCATATATAACTTAAGTCAAAGTTACAAGGTTCTTCTATAGCTTGAGTTATAAGGTATCAGTATAACTGGATGTATCTATACTACCTGATATCAATAGAACTTAAATCATGACTTTATATATATCCATATAACCTGATATCAATATAACCTGAATTATAGCTTTTTATATCTATATAACCTGCATCATAACTTTTTATACCCGTATAACCTGATATAAATAACTTTCTATACAATGTATTGGCTAGTAGAAGGTTAACTAATTGCTTAATGTTGAAGAGAGAAAAAAAAAAAAAAAAAGGCAAATCACTGGGTGGATAGTTTCAGGGACAGGTAAGTATAGTACAAATAAGAAATGAGCAAATGTAAAGCCAATTAGCCACAAAATAAAGAATTTAGAGCAGTTAGGATCTGACAGACCAAGGAACACCGTAACTGCACATACTCTGAGTACAAAGTAGAAGAGTTCAGATGTGAAGAAGACTTTGGAAGCCTTCATCAAAGACCCCCGACAACCCCTGGATTGGGGAGGTGCAAGCACAGTGCAGAAGAACTGTTCATAACCATGAGTTCATACTATGTTTTGACACTGGCTGGTAGATCCCCAGCTAGCTCTGATTCCCAGCAGTGCCAGGGCCATCCCCGAATCTGCCAACAGACTCAGGTAACGGTGCAGAACAATGTTGTTCTTCAACGGCAACCGTTGTTGCAGTGTCTAGGTTTCGAAGCAAGGATTGAGAGAAAGCTCTTTTCCGTATGGTTTCTCAGAGATCTTTATTCCCCAAGATGGGGGGGATGAAAAAAAGGTCGAACCCATGCCTACTTTTAAACTGGGGAGTAGAGGGCACGGGAGAGAAAGGTGACTGGCCCCAGGCTAGACTGACAGGTATTTTTCTATAACATAGGGCAGAGTCAGGAAGGAGATGGACAGCTGACCAAAGCTTCCCAAACAAGGGCAGGGTCAGGAGAGATGGACAAGGGACAGGGGAGGCGATACCTTTGGACGGTACCTGATTTATCAGGGGGGCGGAACAGGCATGAACCATTGGGAAACATAACTCCAAAACAGCTTAACAAAACCCACCAGCACAATGTTTACTAGTTATGATGATGTTATAACGTATGTTATCAGCAAGACTTTATACCACAGCGTTTGATGAAGATGAGTTAGGAGGAGAAATCCCCCTCACCTCCAGCACTTCAATAAGCAAATACCTGCTCTATAGACACTGATCTAGGGGCTGTTATCCTGGTCCAGCATCTTGAGAATGTTTTTACTAGAGACCTTGTGGAGTTCAAGTGTACCTAATCCATGAAGAACCTGCAGAGAGCATGTAATGAGACTTCTTTGTGCCCTGTTCACCATTAACACATGGCCGGTGGAGCTGATCAAAATTACACTTGCTGAAAATCACCGCTTCATTCTTCAGCATTTTCTTTTTAATTATTATTCCAGTACTCACTTACTTATAACAAGAGGAGCAAAGTTCTTTGTGCCTGTCCTAGGGTGACTTTATGATGCTTGTGTCCCCAGTCGTCTGCTCTGTTTGTGCTGTCTATTGAGTCCTGTGCCTTTAAGACTGGTTCTAAGAGCAAGGAGAAGCGCGGAGTTTGTTTTGAGAAAACTGCCCGACTCCTCCACATTCTTCTGCGGACGGGGTGTTCGGCGGAGGCTTGGAGAGACTGCAGGACAGAGATTTTTTTGCTTTTAGTTAGTTTCACCTAGCTAGGGCAGAGACATTCCCTGGACTGTTTTGTTTTTTTTTCCTTTTTCTTGGAACTGTTTAAACCTGCTCTGGACTGAAAACCCAGGGGAGCACTGGGGGCTGCACCTGCATCCCACCGGGGCCGGGACCTCGGCATTTTCCAGCAGCGCCAGAGAGACTGGGACTGAGGAGAGACTGAGAGAGAGCCGAGCTACACCCACGGCAAGGACTTTCTCAATTTGCCATCTCACTCCAGAACAAGAGGTTTTATTGTTTCATATTAATCATTCTTTATACTTGTATGCACTTCGTTTGTTAAATAAAACAGTTTTTCCCACTTTTCTCCAAAGAAGTTTTTTACCGGACTGGTTGGAGGGAGGGTCCACTTGCGTTTGCTTCCTGGAGGGATCCTATTCAGGGGTTTTCTCCCAAATTTGTCCCTAAACCAGGACAGTAAGGTGTAATTCAATTAATTATATTGAAGTGAGAATTACTATTACCAGAGTGGGGAATATCTCAATACCTGTTATATCTGTATGTGAGTATATATGTTGTATATATATATATATATATATATATATACTATTGTGAGTGTCTGTTATTTGAGTTTGCATCTCTTAAATGTGAACTATAAAAACATCCCCCCAAGGGAGACTGAGGGAGATGCTTCAATATTTGGTCCTGAGTGTCAGTCTTTTAATACTTCCCCTTGGAAAAGAGTAGAGTCAGTCATGGTGCAGTTCAGAAATCAAAGTGACAGTGGAAAGAACTGAATATTAAACATGGTCCATTTCCTGCAAGCCAGTTTATAATTCGAACCTTCATAGTGTTTTTGGAGCAGTTCTGTTGATGAGCATTGTTTGTGGTAATTCTGAACAACTGGGTGAATTCTTTTTTTCTAAAGAAGAAAACAGAAGTGGTTAAATTAATAATTGGAGTAGGAAATGTCAAAGAAGAATTTACTATAAGAATTTACTAGAATATTTTATTGAAGAGTGATATTAAAAAAAGTAGGTACCTATGGCTCCCTGGCGATGAGATTTAGCACTTGTTTCTTTTCAGTTGATAGTTTCTGGATGTGATTAAATCTTGCCTTTGGTGACACTGTGGGATGGAAACCTGGATCTGTTCTACAAAGTAGAATCTGGCACTTTTTTCCCGTTCACATTCTCTTTTTTGTACAGGCCAGTGCAGGGAATGCAGAGGTGTCAGAAACATATTACGTATGCCCTCGCTGGCCGGACTCTTGGACTCCTGCCTGCGTCTCCATGGCCCCAGCTGCTTGGAGCAGCAGGCTGAGCACAGAGAGCACCAGGAGCAGCTCTCCACGAGCCCAGGCTTCTTATAAATGACCCAATTGGAAATGAGTTATAGAAGTTTTATTGAGAACAATAAAAAAAAATCAGCAAAGCAAAAGGGACAGTGCTGGGCGCATGGCAAAATGCCAGAGTCTTGTGCACAAAATGGCGGTTCCACCTTTTATACCCCGACGTTGTATCAGCTTTATGCCTTGTGAGAAGGGATGCCTCGCTTCTTAAAATTTTAAAAGGTTTATTGAACCACAACAAAGGACTGAATAAGGAAACAGGGACAACGCTGACTGCTTAGCTGCAGCCAGGGGCACACCGCCCACACCTGAGGCACACGGCCCACACCTGTAACAAGCCTCATATATGTGCTATTGAGAAGCCAATCCGCTGGCAAGGCAAACCTCCCTACACTCCTGCACATGTCACTATTCCGACCCAGCTCCTACTTTGTTGCACATCTTGGAGTCTATGTTATCCTTCTTGCTTTGACCTTCCCGGTGGTTGGAAATCAACTTCCAGCTTTACAAAACTTATATAAAACCCCACCAGATTGTAACAGGACTTCTTTTAACCTTATAACATACATTTAACAGTCACGAGAGCCAACATCGCACTACCCGTTTATTACATGCATGTTTATTTTTAGTTTTACGTAGTCTCACCCCATGTCATTCTTATTGGCGCCGACATAGTTTCATCGCTGTGGTCATCAGGATCCAACCCTCATTGGATGAAATTCTACTCCTTTTAAGGTCATGTCTCAAAAGTTTGCCTAGCAGCAGTCTGTCCAAACTCATAAACCCACATTACAACACATAAAACCATACGGTCCTCTTGAAAACCAATTTCCCAACTAGGCTATTGTAACAACGTTAACCAGTTTATAACGTATATTACTATATTAACAACATTGTAGTATTTAATAGCAATTCACATAATACTTTGCAAAAGCCAGTTCCCACTAACTTGTTTCTCACAGGCTCAAGGCAGTCTGAGCCTGTTCTCCCCTGAATTTGAGCCCTGGGGGGGCTTTGCATCACAGTGCATCCCCTGGGGACAGCAGAGCCAGCTGGTGAGATCATCCCATTATAACTGCACCAAGTCAGGAATGGAAGATTGACCACACCTTCATCAAAGGCAGAGAAAATTCCAATTGCGCCTGACAGCCTGAAACTACAGCCAATTAAAGTTCATTCACTTGACTGGGGAAAAGAGACTTTTGCACGAATGCAGAAAAGAGTGATAGAAAAGGAGGACAGGAAAAAAGGGAAAGGAGCATGAAATCAGGCAGAAGAAGAGGAAGAGGAGGCAACAGCAGAAGCAGGGTTCATATGGACGCTGATCTCACATGTGGATCTGGCAGATGCACTTAAAAATAATCACTAAAGAACAGAACCAAACCCAACTATTCAACCCATCAAAGAATCCCCAAACGCAGGAAAATATACACAGATGACACCAGGCTGACGGTTGTGGTTGACACACCTGAGGGATGAGATGCCATCCAGAGGGACCTGGTCAAACTCAACACGGGGGCCGTGGGAATGTCACCAGATTCTACAGTGCTGCAGTTGCAGCCCAGAAATCCAACCATGTCTGGGACAGGCCTTCAACATACCTCCTATCCAAAACCGACTCTGGGAATCCACAATTTCAGGTAAACTGAGCATTTCTTCCTGTTGGGGACTCGCTGTGTCTATGGCATGTTTCACCCTCCAGGCAAGCGGTTTGTCAAGACACAGAAAACAATGAAGTTCTTCCTTCAAAATCTCACAAGCCATTACAGAACTTCAAGGTCTGAACTGTTTATTTCTTTAGAATATGAAAACACTGGCATTGTGCATGACAGCAACATTACTTGTCAGGGTCACCCATGCAACCTGAGATGGAGTTAGGGATTCTGTATTCCAACACCACAGGCAATTTTATCCCTTGCACAAAAAAAGCTGTTCTAACACAAAGTTTGGTTCTTTTTAAACTTAAGAAATTTCTGGACCCCAAATTATGCTCCAGTTAAAACTCATATTCACCACCACATTTATACAAAGTTAATTACTTACCAGGGACACCTATGCAACCTGAAATGGTAACAGGGATCCTGTATTCTATCACCAGCACTGCACACTTTATCCCTTGCACAAAAAGCTTTTCTAACAAAAATTTTAGTTATTTTTAAACTAAACAAATTTCTGCACCACAAAACACTTTAATTTAAATGCAGATACCAGTCATAAAACTCAACTGCAAACCACTGCATTTAGTTGGAAGCTTTGATCTCAGCAGTCTTTTTAACTGAATTTCACATGAATGTACTATCTTCTGTCGTGTCCAAGAAGCAGTTGTTGTGACTCATGTTTCTTGTGTCTGTTATGAATGCCAAGAAGACACAGTCTTTGCTCTTCTAACACAGCTCTCTCTATTCGTGATGTGGGACAGCATGAGTGCTGATGTGGGACAGGGATGGAAGGGACAGGGATGGGGATTCAGCAGGTGCAGTGCCAAGCTGACAGAGGGATGATCTCTGACTTTGTCACTGAAGGAGAAGAGTTTCCAGGCAGGACAGAAAATGGCTGTCTATTACCTCCTCTGCCAGTGCTGTTAAGAATTCAGCCTGAAGCAAGCTGGGAACAGCAGAGCATGGAGCCCTTTCCAGGGCTGTGTCAGCTGAAGCGGCAGAGGGAGCCCAGCAGGGATCAGACACAAAGCAGCAGTGGACTGAACCCCTGTGGTGGCAGAGAACATCTCTGGGATTTGGTCACTGCTTGTGACATTTGCTACTGAACCATCTCAGAGGTCTTCTGTTGTGCTTCATATTTCTAGAGTCTGCCCTCTTGGTGTTGGTTGTCTCCTGCACCTTTATTTCTCCAAATTACCCGAAGTTTTAAGGTGCCTTGGACAGGAAACTTTGTGGAAAAAATTACTTTGATATGCATGCAGTCCCCTTAATTGTTGTGGGTTTGTTTTTTTTTTTTTTTTTTGCCTGAGGATTCTCTGAGCTCTTGAAGTCCTGAAGCCTTGATTGCCTTAAGTCAGATTGAAATTGGAAAGCAAGAAATGCTTTAAAAAGTATTTTCATAGCACTGAAAAGAGGAGAGAAACAGTGGAAGAGGAGTTGAAGTTCCCTGTTCTTCCGAAGTGGAACCACAGCAAGTAAGGAACTTTAAAAAAAAGGAGACAACATGCAATGAGAGCCTGGAGCAGTCAGCTCATACCATATTCTGCTTGGCAAACCAACAAATTCTAAATACGATCACGGAGATTTTTGTCATGGCACATCTAACATGTGACTGTTGAAAAAGCCAAGTTTGCCTCCTTAAAGAATGAAATTGGCAAATAGAAAGCTCTGGGCCTTGAAGAATTGCTGGCCAGAAACCTGAAAACCTAAAAGCACCAGAGCACAAGTGTTTAATCCAGTGCAGTTCTGCTGTGTGAAACCAGGCTGGATTATCAACATCATGCCAGTCAGGAGCTACAGAGGTGTCTATCCATTGTGGCAGCAGGGAATGACATTCAGCTGAACTGAACTCACACAGACTATGCGACTCAGTCAGAAATAATTTGGCAGGCAGGATATCAAACATAGCACACTGTTAAATGTGTCAAGAGTTGGCCTGAAGCTGTTACGATCTTTCCATGGTGGTAGAGGTGAAATTTCACAGAAAGTGAAATTTCAAGAATTGTAGGTATTTGCAATTTGATTTTACGTGATGGTTCCTTCAGTGGGCTTAATTTTCTTAATTTTTTTTTCCAAAAGAAGATAATTCTGAATTTTAAGAAACTTTTAACTACAAATAAGCCTGATTTTTTTTTTTTTTTTTTTTTTTTTTTTTTTTTTTTTTTTTTTTTTTTCTGGGAAAGAGGGAGTGTTCTTCCCAGGAATGTACCTTTCGTATGCTTTAACTCATATCAGGTAGGGATTGTCCAAAGACTGGAACCACTTGAGTGTCAAGCCCAGAAGCACGTGTGCTGCCAAGAATGAACCTCAGCAATCTTCAATCTAAGTGTGCAGAGCTGGTGCATAAACAAACAAGAAAAGTTCTGAGCAAAACATCCCCATTCTCCCCAGGAGCATGGCAGTGACATTGCACCAGAGAGCAGCGGGACACTGCCAAGAAATCTGTGGCACTCAGAAGGTTTGCCCTTTGGTTTGCTGCTGGGTGCTCCAGCCAAATTCTACAACTCTCAGACAAGAGGCTGTAGCCAGGCCAGGATTGATCTCTTCTCCCAAGAAACAAGGGATACGAGGAGAGGAGATGTGCTCAAGTAGCAGCAGGTGAGGTTTAGGTTCACCTAGAGGGCAGTCAGGGGGGGTCAGCATTGGGAGATCCAGCTGTAGTCCCCACGTTCCTCTCAGTGATGGCTTTAGGGCATCTGCAGCCTGGATCCAGAGCGTCCTGGGGGGCTCCTGGGGCTGGGATTTCACTCAGAGTGAGGATGCCCAGGAGCCACTGAGGCCGGCAGTGTGGACAAAGGCTTGGGCTTGTGGGCTGTGAGGTGTGGCTTTGTAGGCTGTGACTTGCCAGGGCATGGGTCATAGTGGGAGCTGTGAGGAGGGGCACGGCCAGCTTGGCAGCTGAGTGACATGGTTCTCCTGGCTGTGACATCAGAGAGGACACATCACACTGGCACCTGTGTGGAGGGGCACGGCCAGCTTGGCAGCTGAGTGACATGGTTCTGCTGGCTGTGACATCAGAGAGGACACATCACACTGGCACCTGTGTGGAGGGGCACGGCCAGCTTGGCAGCTGAGTGACATGGTTCTGCTGGCTGTGACATCACAGAGGACACATCACACTGGCACCTGTGTGGAGGGGCACGGCCAGCTTGGCAGCTGACTGACATGGTTCTGCTGGCTGTGACATCACAGAGGACACATCACACTGGCACCTGTATCGAGGGGCAGCACTGAGCAGTTGGATTCTGGCAGCCAGTGAGTGCATACACAGGGGGAATGCTGGAGTGGATGGGGGCTGGGAAACATGTCCTGGGTGTTTAAACCCAGAGTGAGAGTTGGGACTTCCAGGGCAGGGCACTGTCCCCAGGGCTGGGAGTAGATAGTCTTGGGGCTCTTGGTGTCCCGAGAGGCTCTGAAGATATTCCAGGTGCCCCCAGCCCCGTGCTCCCTCCCAGCCAGACATGCTGAGCCTCCTTTCTCCCACCAGGCCATGTCTCCAACACTGGCCTTCATCCTGGCCCTGTTAGCCACCCATACTGGCCTCAAGGTCAACCTCAACATTGAAAAGGATGAAGTTCAGCAGATGCAGGAGCGTGAATTATATCTGCATCAGGAGATGACTCGGCTCCTGCAGGAGATTGAGGGGAGCAGTGGCATCATGGAAAGCCTGCTCTACTGTGCATGGCAACAGCAGAGGCTGCTTTGGGTCACTGCAGCAGCCCCGGCTCTGGTTCTTCTCAGTATGGGCTGCTGGCTGCTCAGGAGAAGAAAGCATGGCTCTGCCAGCTGCAAGGAGCAGGAGGGATCCTACAGAAAGGAGAAGACTGTCAGCAAGGAGAAGGTGAGCAATGGGAAGTTTGGCTATGAGAATGCCAATAGCAAGGAGAAGGTCAGCAGCCAGAAGAAGGGTGGCAGCAGAGAGATCAGCAGTGAGGAGAAGGTCAGCAGGGAGGAGTAGGTCAGTGAGCTCAAGGGTGCAGACAGTGGTGGCAACACTTTGGCTGTGCATGCCCCATCACCAATGGGCACATCCAGGACAAGGCTGGAGCGGGCTGTGAGCAGCCTGATCTAGTTGAGAATGTCCCTGCTCATTGCTGCAGGGTCAGATTGGACGGCCTTTAAAGGTCACTCCCAAGCCCAGCTGTTCTGTGATTCTGTGATTCTGCAGCAGGGTCTGCCCAGCACGAAGCTGCTGAAGGAGCTGGTGGACGAGCTCCTCGGTGTCTGCCGAGTGCTCTCCCGGAGGAGCTTCATGCCAGAGTTGCACCCAGCCGCCAGGACGGACACCAGTCCTGAATCCTGCAGCATCCAGGAGAGCAGCACCTACCGCCCGCTGGTCATCCTGCGGCCACCCCCCGGCCACTCCTTCAGCCCGGAGAGCACAAAGCAGCCGCCAGCCAGGCGCATCCGTGTGGCGCTGGAGTGTCTGTGCTCTGGGGAGCAGCTGCTGGGGCAGACGTGTTTCCTCCACACTTCTGGTAGCCAGCTGCCCACAGATCAGCTGCTGGACACCCTCTGCACGGGCTCGTGCTTGGACATAGAGAAAGTCACCTGCTGGGTCCAGAGGTTGGTGGCGTCGGCTTGGCTGCTTCTGCCCCACTCGCACCACTGCCAGCTCAGGGCGCTGCCCTCCAGCAAGTCCTGCAGCTTCCAGCTGAGCAGCATCTCTGGCCTGCACTGCACCATCGAGATGGCTTTGGCCGTGCAACAGGGCAGCTCAGGTGCCTACCTGAGCCTTGAGTAGGCAGCAGCACGCTCTGCCAGCAGCACCGTGTGGGCCGGAGAGCTGCCACCTTTCCGACTCACTGCCAAGATGTCACGGCTGCTGAGGTGACAGCATTGTTACCAGGAAGGAAGAAGGTGAAGTCAACCATTCCTCATGGAACATTTTGTTGTGTTCTGTTTGGATTCTTTACTTCCTTTATTATGAACTCTGAAGAAGGTAGCCAGATCATAACAATTCTAAAATCTCCCAAGGCAGGGCTGGGAAGGTTAAGACAATTTCAAATATGTCTAAGTTTTTGTTAAGAAAAATTATGCATCCGTAGGAGGTTTTCCTACACATTTTCTGTTCTTTCAAAGTAATAAAATACTATTCTTTGACTAATATTCAGTCTACCATCAAGTCATTTGTGATGAGAACAGAGTGTTGGGGGTTAGGTTTGTTCCTTTTTGTCTTAAAGAATTTTTCCCCATAAGTTACTAGGAAACAAAGTGCTGGTACTTAGAGGGTACTTGACTAACACAAAAGACGTGGCTGAGACAGGGGGAAGATCACATAAGTTTGGGGGAGGGAAAAGGACAGGGCCAGAGGAGCTGAGCAGGCTCTTCCTGCTCTCCGCATTGGAGAGGACAGTCAGGCTGCTGTTTGCTGCGGGAGGAGTCCACTGTCAACGGCAAGTCGGGTCCTGGGAGTTCTACCACCATCCATCATCTGCTCGTGTGCCCAGGAATTCAGAGACCCCTTCACCTGCCCTGCTGGAGCTGGGCCAGCCCTGTCCAGCCGTTGCAGCTTCTTCAGCACCGCTCACTTTGCCGGGACATTCCCCCCTTGCCTGCTGGGGACCCCCACCGATCCAGCCACCAGCCCCGGAGTTTCCACCGTTCCAGCTTGGTGCTCTCGGGGTCCCAAGAGATCAGACTGCCCCGGGCTTTGAAAAACGCCTTTGCTATTCTAACTAACCCTACTATTTCCAAGGATTTTTACATGAAAGGCATCTCTGCACTGCTTGTTGGTCCCTCAAGCACAGCTGCCGTAAAACAAAACTCATCAGGCTTTTTGTCCTGTTCTAGAAAAGTACGGTCATTGGAAGAAAAGAAAGGAAATCCAGCAGGCATTCCTCAGGTAAGGAAACAAACCTTTGGAATCTCATATTCCACACAGACACGTGAAGAAGCCTGCACAAATGTACTGGGATGAAGATGCCTGTTTGGGCACACAGGAGCCACCTGCAGCTCTGTCTCTCAGCAGTCTGCAGGTTTCAGCTCCATTATGTGGCAACAGGAAAGCTTGTCATGGTCTAATCAGAAGAAGGAGAAGTGCCAACCCGATGATGACCCTCTGCTCATTGGGATACTCGAGTCAATGCATTAATGGTGTGCCCATCACAGAAAGTGCCTGGCAAAAAATCAGGCTCCAGCCTGGTCTCTGTAAAAACGCCCATTGCAATGCTAACAGCTCTGTGCTGGTGCCACTGAAATAGATGGTGACCTAAGAGACTTTGTTACGATCCTCCTCAATCCAGAGGAAAATGTACAAGCCTAAACCAGCAGACACACGCCCCTCGAGTACAAATAATTACAGCAGCATTCTTTCCTTTTCCCACACCACCAGAGGTCACAAAGGGGGTTTCATCCTGTCCCTCTGCAGCTGAGATCAGCCACTGGACATGGTGGGGAGCTGGAGTCCTCAATGTCATTGGAACTGTGTGTAATGGTTTTAATTTAATTTAATTTAATAAAACCAGAAACACTAATTAATGTAGGGGTTTTAGTGTTAATTTTTTTTTTTTTTTTTTTTTTTTTTGTGGGAGGGAGAGATTAGGAGAAAAATAAACAAAGCAGGCTTAAGCTTAAAAATGAACAAAAAATAGATTAACACGCACTAAAACAATAGAAAAAAAGAAAGTTGGAAAAAAACTCAAACAGAATGTGTTATAAATGAGAGGACCAAATTCGATAAATCAAAATTTGGAAATTTATTAAGAGACAAAATAACAGTCTCGGACAGCCACAATTAAAAGGACAGCGTCGAGCCCGGGGTTGGCGCCGGGTGAAGAACGATAACACACTCTGCCAGTCTGTTATCCCCCAAGTTCACATCTGGGGTTTGCAGCAGCCTCTTTTTATACACTGGATCGCGGAGAGAGGCCTGAGATGATGTAAGTCCTCCATCTGAAGCAGCTTCGTTAAGTATGCTAGTTTCAGTTCTAAGAGTCTGAATGGATCAGTGGAGGAGGACAGTGCTGTCGATGGTCGGTTCCAGGTGTGGTGTAGACATGCTGATTTTGGCCGGAGACCATCGAGATACAGATCTGAAACCATCATCGGGTTCTCCGGGCTATCATCTCTGTGTTCCGTTGCCCTTTGTTTCCTTTCAGCGATTCCTGGCAGTGACAGTCTTTTGTCCTCCTTTCTGGTAATTCCAATCAAGCTCTTTCCGTGTCCCTCCTAAACCTTTTCAGGCTAGGGATATTTTGTATTCTGTTGAATCCCCCTTCTTCCCAAGTTAACCCACAAAATGCTAAAACAAAACCTAACTTCTAACATGCTACTTTATACAGGACTTATAACCATACATTCAATATTACAGTTTATATTCTATTAACATGAAGTAACTTCAGAGCAGATGTTACATTCCTTTTTAACGATCTGTAGCCAAAGCATGTTTGTGTCTCCCTCCTGGTAATTCTTAATCATGTTATGTCTCGTGTTTCCCCCTCCCTTGTCCTTTCAAGCAAGAGGAATTCCTGCACCCTCTTCTGAGTTAACTCAGAGTTTGTTGGATTAAAATAAAACCTTACATTTATTTAGATGATATTAAATTTTATCTATCAACATGAATTAACTTTAGGACATATATCACACTCCAGCACTCTTGTGAACGTGAGTCTGAAGGAGAGCCACTAAGGTAATCAGAGAGGTGGAGCACATCTCACAGAAGGAAAGGCTGAAAGAATTGTGACTGTTCAGCCTGGAGAGGAGAAGGCTCTGGGGGGACCTGTGATATATGTCCTAAAGTTAATTTGTGTTAAAAGATGTAAAATGTAATTCAACCCCTATAAATATAAGTTTTGTTTCTAATCCAGTATACTAAGAGTTAACTCAGACGAAAGCGGCCCAGAGAAGGGTACAGGAATTTCTTTTGCCTGAAAAGACATAGGAGGGACACGAAGAAACCATGATTGGAATTACCAGAAAAAGAGACACAAGGATGCCTCTGCCGGGAATCGTTAAGGGGGGAACAAAGACAATGGAAAAAGGAGATGGGAGCCCGGAGAACCAGATGATTACATCAGATCGATATCTCATCCGTCTCCTCCTGAAATTAACATCTTCACGCCACACCTGCATCCGACCATTAAAGGCATCGTCTTCTCGAGCAACCCTATAGAGAATCCCAGAACTGGAACATGAATGTCTGATGAGGCTGCCTCAGAAGGAGGAACCTCGAAGTCCCGAGTTCCTCTCAGCGATCCCGTGTATAAAAAGAGACTGCTCCAAGCCAGAAATGTGAACTTGGGGGGTAACATACTGGCTAAGTGTGTTGCTGTGTTCACCCAGCGCCGATCCCGGGCTCGACGCTGTCCTTTTAATTGTGGCTGTCCGAGACTGTCATTCTGTCTCTCAATAAAATTCCAAAATTTTGATTTATTGAATTTGGTGAATCGTATTTATTACAGACCTAATCCCCATACCTGAAGTAGCCAACAAGAAAGATGGAGAGAGACAATTTACAAGGACTTAGATTGACAGGCCAAGGGGGAATGGCTTCACACTGGCGCAGAGCAGGGTTAGATTAGGCACTGGGGAGAAAATTCTTCCCTCTGAGGGTGGTAAAGCCCTGGCACAGATGGGGGTGCTAGAGGCAATAAAGAATATACTCAAAGTTAATGCTCTTAGCATATTTTAGTCAAAAAGAAATGTCTCAGACAGAAAACCTAAAGGAAACAATGGCAAGAAGTTGGAGGAGGAAAAAATCCTTCAGGCCTCTAGAACAAAAATGGACTAACTTGGGCAGCCACAGAATAATATAAGTAGAAGTTGTTGGGAAGGATGAAGCCAGAAAGTCCTATAAATATGATTGCTTAGATTCTGAGAATGAGAAACCTGTAAGTGAGATAGAATTGAAAGTAAGTTTTGATGTTTGAGATGTATTAGATACTGGATCTCTGGGAAAACAGTTATGTGACCATCTGAAAGTTACCTGCAGCCAGACCCAGAGGTCAAATGGAATGTTCTGTCTCACCCCTCAATGTATGGTTCATCCCACACCTGTACCCCTCCCCTGAAGTATCAGGTATCTGTAGCCCCATTGGCCTTAGTACTGTTCCAGCTCACCTTGAAGCCCCCTGATAAGGGGTCCCAAGGGGGCTGGACGGTCTCTCTTTGCTTGCACCCTTCCCCGAGGACTTTCCTCTCTTGGAATTTCCTCTCCCTACTTCTCCCTTCCCCCACCTTCCTGGGCCTTGCCACGAGCTGCAGCCTGGCAGCTCAGAGCAAGGCCCCCACATCCCTTACAATAAACCTCATCTTCTAAAACCTAACTTCAGAGATCTCTCGTCTACATTCATCTACACCGTCCTGGAGTCCTCAGCAGCAAGAGGAAGCTATTTCTACAAGAAGTTGCATTTAATCTATCTCCATGCAGGATGGTGAATTAGATGCATCTCCTTAAGAAATTTTTCTTTGAAACAAAGGTTAGAATTTTAAGGAAGGATTTTTCCCCAGAGCAGTTTTTTCCTGCCACCAAACATAGTGCTTCCTTACACTTAACACCTGAAGCATAAACCAAGAACTAGCCTCACCTGGCCACCTCCTAAAAGAACTTACCATCTTGGAAGTCACAAGAAATAGGATATTAACATTCTGTTCTTGCTGCTCCAGGCATAAGATGAGGCTGTTGTGTTTTCTTCAAACAATAGCTGGGCTGCAGCACTTACATTTATTTGCAGTGCCCGATAAATCTATGTAAGATGTCAGAGGAGGAGACAGCAGGCTGTTGCATTTCTGTATGGAAGAAGGCTTGGTAGCTGGTAAAAAAAGATACAAAAACTCTGTCTGAGAAACCAAGCTAACTGAATAACAAGAGAGGAGGAAGGCCTTTGTGACACAGTGAATTTTCTTTGTGCTGGCTTTTAGAAGGGCTGGGCCCTGTGGCAACTGCTACAGACATTAGAGCTCCTTATGTGCAACTCAGTGTAGCCCTGGCACCAACTAACCCCTCTCCTTGTGCACCATCAGGTCATTGTGACTTTAGAAAAGGTTATTTGGGACGGTGAAACCAACCCCACAACCATCAACATGGAGCCCTCCTGTGTTTTTGGGGGTCTGTAAGTAGAGAAAGGAAGGAGTGAGTCTCCAGTGAGGCAGACAAACTGCCTCAGCAGGCTCTTCATAGGTGCAGGCTTTTCTTGATGCATCATTCTTTTCTTGTTTTTCGCTATTTTGTCCCTTTCTTAAGGGGGCCCGGAGTCACCAGCACAACCAGTCAGCCAGAGGGAGATCGGTGGAGCAGCAGAAAAGCCTCCGTGTATAGGGCATGAAATAATCTGAGAACAATAACGACTTCCCCGGCTTTCCTTCCATCAAACTACCTGAAAATGGCTGAGCTGCACAGCAGGGAATCACTGTGGGTGGGCTAAGAGATCATGACATATGCTTATCACTTCATTGCCTTAATGAGCAACAAGGCCTCAGAAGTGAGTCTGCTGATGGCTTGTTGTCTTTGGATGTAATTAATGCAGTGTTTCTACCATAACTCAAGCAAACAAGATTTGTGAAGTTCCCAGCTCCCCGGGAACAGCTTCTACTACCTGTCTCAGAGGGTTCAGCTGAGCAGCACGAACAGAGAACTATGGGCAGATGAAAATAGGCTTTCCCTCAGTTCTCTGAATCAGACATTGCACTGAAGGAGACACAGTAAGGTTTTATGTGCATGCAGAGAAAGGTGTGACTATCAAATCTACTTTATTGTTTCTGCAATAGGCTCTGCACGTACTTAAAATTAAAATCTGCACACAAGCACAGCTCTGTGATAAGAACTGTTGTTATGTACATGTACTTAGGATGGTAAAGCTCTGATTTTTTGTGGATTCTGTTAGAAATCTTCCAGTTAGAAATGGAGGAAAATATGTTCTGAGACTTGAGCAACTGATTTTTCTTCCCTAGAATTCCCATTAAAATCTACTGTCTTTCTAATTTTATACACGTATGATAGTTTTAACCCCAGCTGGCAACCGACTATCACACAGCCACCCACTCACTGCCCCACCAGCTGGATCGGGGAGAGAAACAGAAGCATAAAGAAACAGAAAACTTGTGGGATGAGACCAGAAAACAAAACAAAACAAAACAACAACAACAACAAAAAAACCAAAACAGAAAAACCCCACAAACCAACAAAAACAAAAATGCACCAAGCCCTAATATTTTAATTGCTCTTCACTTGTGCTACCTTCATGCCCAGTATAAATGTGGTGTCAAATGAGGGCTTGAATCTTTAAAAATAGTAATTTTTTTATCATTTAAAGCACAGCAAGTTAGTGATAAAGCTGTCTCCAGTGGAACTGCAAGGAAGAAAGAAAAGAGTTTAGTGAGATTGATGTAAAACTCACAGTCATTACTTAGTACATTATAAATCAGGATAGGTGGGATGAAATCTTTTTCTCCTCAACTCCAACTTCACGTCATCAACGTGACAAAAAACTTGGAGCCTGAATCCTTTAAGGACATATCCTGTACCACATAGCAGAGTGTCTGTGCTAGCTCTCATCCCCCTTCTCCCTGCAGCCTGGAGTTCAAACTTTGGGTATTTCCGAGGGGAAGCAAAAATAAGAAAGAAAGAAATGTGGCATGGAGTGCCTCCTTTGTCAGTCACAGCACTTGGATTTGGAAGTTTTCCTGTTTGCCTAGGTAGAAGCCTGATTCCTGTAAGCAGTTAGCTTGGAAGGCAATGGATGAAGGACAGGCTGCCCAACAGTAGCTCGTAGCAGGGAGTACTTCTGACTTGGTGTTGAACCACAGCTTCTCCCAGAGGACAAAAACATCCTGCCCCATGCAGAATAATTTTGTGGGTTTGTTGAAAACGCCTGTGAATGCTCCTGGAACTCCTTATGGTCTTACAAAGGTTATTATCTGTTGGGGGGTAGTTTTCTTCCTTTTTTCTTACAGAATTTTTCCCCATAATTTTCTTGGCATCTCAGTACTGGTGCTTAGATGGTGTTTGACCAACACAAAGGAGGTGGCCGAAAGCCAGGAGAGGGAAGATCACGGGAGTTTTGGAGGCAGGAAAAGGACAGGGCTGGGGGCAACCTGGCCCTTCTTGCTCTCGCATCAGGGAGAAGATGACCAAGCTCCTGCTTACTGTCACAGAAAGTCCGGTCCTGGGAGATCTACCATCATCTGCTCGTGTGCCCAGGAATTCTGAGCTCCTTCGCCTGCCCTGCTGGAGCTGTGCCAGCCCTGCCCGGGAGTCGTGGCTTCTCCAGCACTGCTCTTTGTGCTACGCTGTAGCCCCAAACCCCCCTGCCTGCTGGGGACATCCTGCTGTTCGGAGTTCCCACCGTTCCAGCTTGGTGCTCTTGGGGTCCCAAGGGATCAGACTGCCCCAGGCTTTGTGAAACAAAGCCTCTCGAGGTTCCTGGTCCTGTTTATTATTAATGCTGTAATAGTTGTTGGTTGTTTGTCTTGTTATACTTACTCGTAAAGAACTGTTATTCCTTTCCCCATAGCTCTGCCTCAAAGGCCCTTTAATTTTCTAAATTATAATAACTTGGAGGGAGGGGATTTGAATTCTCCACTCCTAGAGAGGCTCTGCCACTCCCTTGTAGATACCTGTCTTTCAAACCAAGACCTTATCTTAAAAAATTGCAGGAGAAGTGACATAAAATTGTGCTTAAATTAATCTGTTAGATACCTTGTGCTCTCCAGAGTACCTTTTACTGCTAAATTCCACATTCCTTTCCTGTCCTGATTTCTGTTTCCTGTCCCACTTTCTGTTTCCACATCACTGCTGTTTCCAGATCACAATTTCATGCTCTTGATATTACTACACGCTTTGTACAGCACACACCATTTCACACCTGTATTTTAAGTCAGCTCCTTTGTTTGAGTGTCATTCCCTTTTGAGACAAACTTCTGAACCCCCAGCTCCCACTCCATGCCATGGCACCGGAGGTATCACAGAGACGCTCAGAGCTGTACCTGGGTCATAGTCTTGTTCAGATCAGTAGAATGCTAACAAAAATTGCATGTGACTGCAGGGGAAATAGATGCTGCATATTTTGGGTGTGTCTAAGCCTGCAGAAAACAACCCTTCAATGCCACAAGTTGAGCTCATGGTAGCCAGGACTGAAAGGAAATAGACATTCTCCATTCTTGAAAATTGGTCTGGCATTAAACTACATGAGCTATGAGAGTGATAAAAGGAAATATCCAAGCCCAGTAAAATCAGTTCTGTTGATGCCATCCATTGCCCTGTGCTGCTCTGGTAACACAGCAGTGCCTTGACAAGGCTTGTGCCATGTCTGGGACACTGCCCTGCTGCAAACTTCATTTTCTTACTTCTGACTCTGTTGAGTAAGTTTCAAAAGGACACGGCTCAGTCGAGTTTGCCCTTTAATTTCACTTAACTACTGTGAATCTCTTCTGACATCTCTCACTGTGTACTATGAAACAGCTTCAGTCCCAGCAGTCAAAGACTTGGGCAGAGTGTGACTCCCAGTGACTGGTCAGGCTGGAATGTTCCCTCAACAGCCCCTGAGAGAGAGAAACTCACCAGGAGAGAAGAAGTACTTGTATAGATAGGATATACCCACATGTGTGGCACAAATGAAGCAGAGGAGTTCATGAGGGCTGCTGGAAAGAAACAAAAAGACCCACTACATGTACATTGCTTAGGAGTCACCCACCCACGAAGCTGAAGCCTGAGTCCTTCAAATCACAGTTTCTGAAGTTGCTCCTCTCATGCCAAAGCACCTATTGGAATAACTTTGACCCACATCAGAGAGCAGGGAATAAGTACATTTTCTTAGCCACTGCCTGTGAAGGCTTGGCCCAGAGCCACACAGTCCAGAAGTCACTTTACATTTTAAAACCAGGTTTGAGAAGCCCTGCAGCTAGCCCGGCAGAAAGAAGACAGGCAGTGAGGAGATAAACTGCAGAGGAGCAGAGGTAACAAAAAGAGGGGGAAAAAAGGAAAAAGGCGGGGGGGGGGGGGGGGGGGGGGGGGGGGCGGTGTTCACCTGGCATAATAGCAAGGACACCTGGGAAAAAGAGTCTGCAGCTGCCTGTTTTTTTCAGGAAGCAGAAGGTAAAAGGAGAAAAGAGCTTTCCCCTTCAGGGAGAGATGTGCTGTCATACTCCAGTGAAGAGACCAGTTGTGGTTTGGAAGAGAGGGAGCATAATTAATGAGGTTTTCAAGGCTGTCTGCACTTTGCTGGGCTATGCAATCAGCTGCACTCCTCTGGCCATTAAAGATTAAGGAATACTATTTCTCCAGCTTTTCATGTGGACCTCAGTTGCAGTGTCCACCACACACCTGGACGGCGCTACCACAGGCTTAGCTCAGTTTCTGCCACTGCAGCTCATGCATCAGAGGTCAGGGTCACAAGACAGACCTCCCATTTCTCTGTAAGTGGTCCCAAAGCAAATTGTGGACAGATGCTTTTGCCTCCACAGCAGACTGCGGCTAGGGCCAGGGCCAGGGCCACTACGGATGTCCCAGATTTAACCTCAGCCAGCAACAAGACCCATGCAACTGCTCACTGTCTCTCCAACAGGACTGGGGAGAGAATTAGAAGGGTAAAAGTGTATTTATCTGATGAGATAAATACAGTTTAATAGGGAAAGAAAAACCACACATACGAGGAAAGCAAAACAAGGAATTCATTCACCATGGGCAGGCAAGTGTTCAGCCATCCCCAGGAAAGCTGGGGTCCATCAAGATGGCTTGGGAAGGCTATCACTCCAAACACAGCCCCTTCCTCCTTCTCCCCCCAGCTCTGCATGCTGACCCAGACACCGTTTGGTCTGGAATATCCCTCTGGTCAGTTGTAATTAGCTCTCCCAGCTGTGCCTCATCCCAAATCCTTGTGCCTCCCCTCGCTGGCGGGGTGGTGTGAGAAGCAGCAAAGGACTTGATGCTGTGCAAATCCTCTTCAGCAGCGAAAAAAGATTCTTGGGTTATCAACACTGTTTTCAGCACAGAGCCAAAACAGCCCTGTCCAGTAGCCTATCTACTCCGAAGAAAATTAATTCTGTTCCACCCTCCAGGGAACAAGTGCTAGTGGATGGCACCTTGCAGGACACGAGGTCCCTAAAGCTCCTTTGCAGCAAGGATTAGCTGCTGTCCTCTTAATGCGCTCAAGACCTCCTAATCCTGGTTTTGTGCTGCAGGCTTGCCCTCTTCACCTAGGGCAGGCACAGGCTCTGCGTGCGCAGTTCTCTGCTGCAAGTAGCTTTTGCAGGGAAAAGGTGCGGTTGTGGGGAGCCCCTGTCTCCATGTGGGAAAGCGCTGGCCCGGTGGCTGCGAGCGCCCAGCTGATGGCACGGAGACCCCGTCAGCCCGGCCGGAGGACAGGGCGGTTCGCCTGCGCCTGGCTGGAAAAGCCTGCCTTTTGCTGGCCAAATGCGTCACAGGCTTTACTCTGACGGGCATTTATATTTAATAGTGGTTTTACCCGATCTTCCTCGGGGCATGTCCTCTTCTGAAGTAGCTGCAATTTTGCTCAGGCCAATAGGTTGTTGTGCACATTTGGACAACTGTGTCAAAGGTCTGAAGAGGAAAGACCAGCCAGGGAGATGGAGGGCATGAATTTGCAAGCACTGCTGGCTTTGACATCACCTGCATCATCCCAGGGCTGCTGCCACATCAACACAAGACCTGAGTCTAGGTATTGCCTCTGAATGAAATGTAGACAAATTTCAATTTCTGATTATGTTTTTGTTGCCTTGTGGAGAATGCAGTGCTAACAAGGGACTCTATGTTTGTTACTTCCACCTTATTGGTACTTGAAGATTGAAGTTCAAACTCACCTTACAAAAGAGTTCTTGTTCAAGAAATTTTAAGATGAGATGGTTAAAAGTACTTGAAAGTGCATTTCTGCCCTACATTTTGTTTGCTGGGGGGGTCAGAGCCAAGAGCAATTGAAAATCCCACCATGCCATTTTGTAGGGAGTGGTACCCCTGGTTTCCTCCGCAGGGAGAGGAACTGCAGCATGGATGTGCAAGGAGGTAACAACACATCCACTTTCACTGTTGCCAGCAGAAAGCAAGGAGATTAAAGCTTAAAATAGCATCAGAACTACATGGCCATCAAGTGATCTTGTAGAAGGCAGGGCAGAGATTTCAATATATTACACCACCTGCTATCAGGGCAAGCCAGAGTTGGAGACAGCTTTCATTCTTTTCCTTTCTCTCGGGTGATGTTTAGGCTGTGAGACAAACAGGTTTTATATCTGGCTTGACAAATGGCAGAGAGAGAAAAAGAAAGAGAGAGAGAGAAAGGGAGAGAGAGAGAGAGGTGGGAAGGTAGAGAACTTTGTCCCAGGTTTCAGGACCGGAGTTGGGGTGTGCAGTTGTGGCTGT
Source organism: Hirundo rustica (assembly GCF_015227805.2). Lineage (NCBI taxonomy): Eukaryota > Metazoa > Chordata > Aves > Passeriformes > Hirundinidae > Hirundo > Hirundo rustica. Next base: position 77,649,127 of record NC_053488.1, on the reverse strand, counting down.
ATGACACCTCAGGTCTGAGACGGAGAAGTGACATGAAGGGAAGGTCTGGGTGGAGGAAACATGTGGATCATACATGGCAAAGCTGGGGCCATGGATTTGATCCTGGAGAATGATGGGACAGCAGAAAACAGAGGGAGGTGCAACCAGCAAGGGTGAGGTGAGAGTGTGGGGGACAGAAGGGGCTTATGGCAGATAGTGGAGAATGAGAATGGCAGCAGAAGCCCAGACTGAGTTTTACATGTGGCATGAAAACCTCTTGTGTGTCCAAAGAAAATTTAAAAATAGGACTAAAGTTACTGAGTTAAGGTAAAAAGTAAAATTCAGGGGATGTGAGCCTGGGGGGCAAGAATAGAATTGCAAAAGGGTTTTAAGTCTCCTTTCTGCACCTCTGTGAAAGCAGTGTTGTGTATTCTTGTGTGACTTCTTAAAAGAGCAGCAGTGGATTATGGACCTGACCCCTCAACTTCCCAGATCTTGCAGGGCTAAATATTGGCAGCAAGAAAAAAAAACAAAAAACCACACACAGTATGGTTGGGCATGATGAGGTAACATGAATCTGGGGAACAAGAAATATGTGTTCTCACCCTGTTCTGTGCTTTCTGTAAATGAAACACACAGGCAGAATGTGACCTTTGTGACAGACTGATTCTCTGCCACCTCTTGGAGAGCAGGAACCTCAGTTTTTTTCACACAGGAGCCTGGAGAGATCATCTCCTAACTCTGGACTGGAATAGTTGAGAGACAAACTTCTTTTCTGTTGACCATATTTCTGGCAGCACTCCTGCCCTGTCTGCGTCCAGGGAGCACTGAGGCACACAGCCCAGCTCACTCTCAGGACAAGGCTGTCCCCAGCTGGAGCTGGTCCAGGAGGTGCCTTTGGAGACTGGAGATTTTCTTGGGATTTTTTTTTCTGGTCAAAGATTTCATGTCATGGGCTCTCAGGAGACAAACTGGCCTTTGCTTGTTTGTTAGAGGCCTAGAACAGATGTAAAAAAGAGTAGTGTGCTCTGGCAGGGGAAACCAGAGGAGAAAAAAAATGTCACTATTTCCTTTCAGAGGGTTGCACTCAGTCTCCGGTTGGAACAGTGGGAGCACCGTTGTTGGGGGGCTTCCAAATCCAGGGACTGCTGTGTATCCATGCATACTGTGGGAAGCAGTTGTACACTGCCAGAACATTAAATTAGATTCCCTAATGAGCTCTGAGCTGCTAGAGAGATCCAGCAGTCCCAGAAAACTCAATTTGCAAGGATTTGCAGTGAAATGAGCAGGCCTGGTTTGGTTTCCTGATCATGCATAGGGTAAAGAGCAAGCCAAGAGTGTCCTGGAAGAATAAGTATGGGTCAACACACACAATGTTGAAGCAAATGTAATTATTTATGGAGGATGTTGCAGAGCTGAGCCTAACACTGGATGGCTGCAGGTCCATGAGGAGAGCTGTGGGCAGTCTAAAGCCTTTGCAGGTGGCTTTTATAACTGTGCCCTCCTGCCTCTACAGGGACAAGGGTACCACACAGAAAGCTTGCTCTTCAGCACTGGTCTGAGCACAGCATCCTGCAGAGAAATCCCTCTTGCTGGCAGCCCACAATGAAAATTGCTTCCTGGCTTCTTTGTGACACTGCTCAAATAAACACAGTGCTTTTCAGGGAATATGCATTTACTGTCATGCTGTTTTCATGTCAAAATTACTCAGTCAGCAGCATGTTTAAAATGGAGTTATGATGAAGCATTATCATACTCATTGATTTTACTGGCTGTTCAGTGGTTGTGTATTTCACAGCCATGTCACAACAGGTGGCAGTGTAGGTTATATTACCCATTTCTCGTGGTGTTACATACTTCTATGTAATGAAAAATTACTTAGTGATATAATGTTATCATCATTATTTTATGGCATCAGAATATGTAGCTGGGGAGCACAAAAGCCCAGTGAAGCTTTAGCATAGGCTATAAAGACTCCTAGAGAAAGAGTCAGGTTTGGTGTTTGTTACTATGACGCAGACCCAAAGCAAAGCAAGTGCCATAGATACCAGAGGGTCTAATGAACTTGTAGACCAGAAACTCAAACATTCAGCATTTCAAGGGAAATGTTAGAGAACTTAACAATTAAATATATAGTCCTTCTTAATTACAAGTGAGGGAGTGTATTGTGTGACAGCCAAACTGTTGTGGCAACACTTATTGTACTGGAAGTTAATTTGCTTTGATATTATCTTTTTTTTTCCCCCACCATATTTTAACAGGTCATTGGATATTGTGTAATAACTTAATGTTTATTCAGTGCTTTCAGACTGTGAACAAACAGCAGATTTTCTTCAAAGTCCACCTTGTATATAGCATCGAATACTTCTATATTTTAAAGGTTTAAAAATAACTGTGGGGAAGACTTCCCCAAGGATTAGAGCATGTTAATGGAAAACAACCATTAGCTCATCTAAAATGTTTCACTACATCCTACTAATGCATCATAATTTAATATAATTAAGTTGTGCAAGCTGAAAATGCTCGATTTCATGACAAACATTTATTTTAGGAGGCTGCTCAGCAGCTAAAATTGGGGTGCTGGGGCATGCTGAATGTACCCAAAACTCACATACTCGAACCTGGAAATAAATTCTGAACTGGAGCTCTAGTTACCTTCCATGCTGTGATGAGAATAGTGACAGAAGAGGGAAGTGTCAGAGAGGAATTTGCCTCTGCTGTGAAACATCCCAGTGCCATGTGCCCAAGGCTTAGAAGTGTGGTTCTCTCCTCTGTTTCTTTCACAAAATGGCTCCAGATGTGGAAAGTTTTTTCCTCAAGCTTTTTCCAGAGCGTGAGGGAATTGGGAAAATTTTGTATGAGAAAACTGAGCAAGTAGGTCAATTTCATTGACCTTATGCTTTAAGCAGGTACTACGAAAAATTATTTTTGAAGTCATATATATAATAACAATCAAAACAATAGTGTGAAAGAATAGTCTTTTTTTCCTGTTGATTTATAATTACAATAACAATTTCTTTCAATTTATGTTAAGGCTGCTGTGAATCATATCATGAATGTCAACCTGGACTCTTTGACAGCTTTACTGCAGCATGAAAAGTCTAATAATCCCTTGTTTGGCTCTGTAAGGAAAGGACTTTATGGGCTGGAAGGGTTTGTTGGCTGCTGTTCCTGAAAAAGGGACTTTTCTGGGCTTTGAGCACCTGGCTGGCACAAAAAAGAGCAATGGCTACACTCCCCACAATTTAAACTGTTCAAACTAATCCAGAAAGCGGTATCATTTTTTTTTTTCATTGTATATAAATCAGGAAATGTCTTTTGTATTTTCCCCTGTGTATATGAAAACCGATGTAATTTGTTTCTGTATTGTCAAAGAGGCTGCTTGATGCCTGACCATTTTGTATTTCCCTCTGTGAAATTAAATCTAAAAGTAGTTGAGTTTTATTTGAATCGTTGTTGTTGTTGTTATCAATATAGAATAATCTAGTTCCTTGATTGAGGTTTGTTCCTTGTTTGGGAGGGTTTTTTTATAATTTGCTTGTTTATTTTTCAGCATTAATAAGTGCTTCTCTTAATATATATATATATTTCAGTCTGGAACCATATTACTAAGAGTGACATGTGGCCAAAATAGATTTAGCCATAAAATATCTATTACTCTGCTGTTGAGGGGGAGAATTGTATTTTCTTCAGCTGAAAAAGTAATCAATAATTTTGAAAAAGAGGCTTCTCATGCAGTCTGCATCTATTGCATATGCAGTAAAGGCTAAGTTTCTATAGTTTTCCATGGCTGTCCCATGAGAAACAGTAGCAAATGTCTTTTCAAAGAGGAAAAAAATAAAAATAAATCACCAGTGAAAAGATGTTTATCCAATCTGCCAGAGACCTTTTCTTCTGTTATGCCAAGTTATGGCCTTAGTGATGCATTAAGGTGACCTTTATGACATTAAGGAATGTAGCTTTCTATAAGGGGGGGGGAAAGGAAAAAAAAAAAAAAAAGGAACCAAAAACCAAAAGAAAAGATGTTTTGCAACTCCATTGAACAGTTTTCTGTGAAGTGTCACCTCAAGATGCCAATGTAGCTAAAAATTCCAGGGGTAATTACTTTATGATTTCCCTACAGCTGGTGGGGGGGAAAATTTCTATGATCACTTTTTTTTTTGTATCTCTGTGGGAAATGGTGAAACACAGAACACAGTTACTGGATTGGGGTTAAAGTACTTTCCTAATTGACAATTAAGGAAAGAACACTGTTTGTAAAGTTCTCTGTACATGAATTGTGTATGAAATAACCTAGTTCAGAAATATTCTGTGCAGTTCATTGAATAGACTGGGGTTCCTTCCTTCCTTCCTTACTTCTCCACTTGTTGCCCCTGGAGATGGTTTAGAGGCCACAAAATGGGAGAAAAAACAACAAAGTAAAATAATCATCTAAAACTGCAGCTTTGTAGCAATGCATGTGCACCTCATAGAATCCCTGCAGATGTATCCCAGCAATATGTCTTTTAATTTATTTTCTTTTAAGACAAGGGCGAAAAAGGCAGCATGTTGTCAAAACCTGGCCACACTGGTCTAAGACTGTGGTAATCATGGCTTTAAGAGCGCAGCTCTCTGAAAGTGCAATTCAAATGTATTTTGGGACCTTGGTTATGTAGCTAAAATACGGATTTTCTCTACTGTAGGAGGGACTAATTTAGAGTAGTCCTGTAAGTAACAAAATTTGGTGGTATAAATGTCACTACCGTGTCCAAATATTAGCTGTCTGTTTATTTTTACTTGTTTTGAGCAGTGGAAAATTGTCAATTATCAATTGTGCAATTGTCACTTTGGGCCTTGGAATTCAATCATTCTCTCAGAGATGCCATGAGTATCCTGCATGCCTGGAGAGGAGCTTGTCCTACCCTGTTCCAGGCTTGAACTTTGCATGTAAATGATATGTATCACAGGATTACCATGCAACGTGATGAATGTTCAAAGTGTGCATGCAAACAACCCCTTCAAATTTACAGGTGCTATTTTCTCAAAAAGAGAAAGGGTGGAAACCTGTCTATTTAAAAGTTGTCTGCATTTATCCTGGCATCAGCTGTGTAATTTTATATGGAAATTTTTTGGGGTAGTTTTGCAAAACAATTTCCTGGAAAAGCTCCATAATTATTTATAAATATACGTATAGGTTCTCTTTGTTCAGTGATAAAAAAGTTAAATTTAGCACAGCACCGCTATCCAGCAACATGGATCATACACAGAGATGTCAGCAGGCAGAACACACCTGATATATTTCAAAACAAGCAAGTTTTGCAAGTTGCTCTTATGGATGCACTTCTTAGAAAACAATAATAAAGATAAATATTTCATGCCCAATAATAGTATTGTGTCTTATTTTAGCTTTCCTGGGAGTTTCAATATTTAGCAAGGTTTTTCTTTGAAAACATGAATCATGGGCAATATTAAATATTTCTGAGCACCATATTTGCCCAGGGAAGCAGCCCCTCAAGGCTTCAAGTACAACTGGGAATAGAGATCATTTCTCAGAGGAGATGCTGGGTATGGCCAAAGCTGAAGAGCTGTTAAATTTCTGGACTGCAGTACTTAAGAATTCCAGAAGTTTGCTTCAGGTACATTCAGTATTTTCCTTATGTAATTAAAAGCATTGCTACATGATAGCAAGTTTTTGGTTTTGAGCTTTGTATTGGTAATATTAATTTGTCAAATTGTTCATCATCTTTAGAAAAAGAAATTTAATATACTGTGTGTACCCTTCAGGCAGAAAACCTTTTAAGCTCCCGGTGAGTGAGCAGTTTGGCCAGCCTGCAGTGCAATTTGGAAATGGGCAGGAAGTAAATGTGCAGTCCCACACTGGCTCCAGAAGTGCTCAGCATCCTGGATAACACTCTGATAAAGGGTTTTTGGACTGCTTTTAAGATATCTTTTAGAACCAAACCTATACTTTAGGGAAAAAAAAAAAATCTTGACCCAGAGAAAGAATTGTAGGAAAGTCTGGAGGTGGACGGGCAGCCTGGAAATCAATGCAGGCTTATTGAATGCTCTTTAATATATGGTTTAGTCCTGACATGAGCGTAAGGAAATCTACCTGTTTGTTTAATTTATACTTAGGCTTTTTGAGACACATTTTCTACATTGTTTTCCACTTTGGTTAAAATTTAACCTCAATTAAATTTCCCCTAGAATGTGTCTATTTAATCAGACAGGATACTGAAAATAAAAACCTGAGATACTGACTGCACAGATTGGTTGGTTGGTTGTGTTGGTTTTTTGGGGGGTTGTTTGTTTGTTTTGGTTTGTTTGGGTTTTTTTTCCTTTCAGCTTTTAGTAAGTGCTAAAATATTTGATTCAGAGACTCAGAAATAATAAAAATAATTTAATCTAATTAAACTAATTAAATAAATAATAAATAATAATTAATAATGAACAATTAACAATTAATATAATCATTTTAATAAAAAAGGATTCTCCTTTTGATTTTTTTTTGTGCGCTTGATGCCATGAACAATTTTTAAATTTCTTGCTTTAAAGTGCATTTGAGTCCCTAAAAGGTTTTACATTTGGTGTCTTTACTATTATTAACTTTTTAATGATAAATCAAGAGCAAATTAGCATTTGAAGGATAATAATCTGATCTTAATTCCTGGGGTGTTTTTCCCGACCATCCTACTGGAGCTTGGAGACCATCTTGAGTCTCTCCGTTATCTCTCTCCTGTGAAGCCCCAGGAGTGCCAGTCTGGATGTTTGTTTGTAGCTCAGATGCCCATCTCCTGAAGGAAAGGTTCCTTGAGGAAAAGGATCTGCCCGTGCTTGAGGAGCTGATCCAGTTGGAAGATGTGGATGTCAGAAAGCACCACCTCCTTCTGCTCACAGGGAAGTTCCATGTACTTTTTATATACATATTTATTCATATATAAAACAGGAATTCTGAGAAAGCTGTGTGTAACATTTTATTCTATTCAAGTATTGTCAACTGCTGCCTTAAAACATTTTAAGAGCTGAAAGGGGATTTGACAGAGAATAAAATTGAGGGTGATTTTAGTAAAGGTCTTCGTTTTTGCCATTTTCTGCAGTGCTTTGTTTTTCTCTTGTGAGTGGTGATTAGTATTGCTATTTTCTGCTTTATCTGCTCAGTTTTTTGGCAGATTAAATGGCCTTCCTTGTACCCCACAGCCCCTTTATTACTCAGCCGCCCCCCCCCCCCCCCCCAACATTTTCTTTAATTGAGAATGCGCCTCTTTGCCCGTGTGTGTGCAGATGCTCCTTCTGGCAGCTTTAAAATAGGATTGTCCATGAGGCAGGAGCTGATCCAGGAGCCCTTTGGCAGCTTGGGATGGAGCAGGACATGGGTATGGGGATCAGGATGTGCAAATGGGGAGCCAGGGGGATTTTGGGAATTTTTGGATTCTCTCTTGGGGCACAAACCAAAGCCAAGGCAAGGATCAACACCAATAACCCGACCACTGTCGCCTCATTGGGGAAGGGGGCACAGGGAAAAGCCCCCCTGTGAAGCATCTTGGAGTGACATCAGCTCATCAGGAATCCTGGGAAGTGGAGGGGAGGATGGGTGCCCCAAGGGTGACTGAAGGACTTGGCACTGGGTGGCCACTTGCTAGGGACAGAATGGGGGACCCTTGGGTTAAGGACAGCCACCTCTTCAAGATCCCACAGCCATGGGGATCCCACTGAGCGCTGCCCCCTAAAAAATGATTGTCCCAACCCTGGGGGTCCTGCAAAGGCCAGAAGACTCCCCCTACAAGGAGGGGTAACATGGCTTCGGGAGTCATAGGCAGAGGGATGAGGTGTTAATGGCCTGGGGGTCCTAATGAGCCCAGCCCCACTCACAAGAGGTGTCACTACCATGGAGAGGGGGTGTAATCACTAAAGGAGAGTCTCAGAATTTAGGGGTTAATGCTCCTGAGTGTCCAGATGAGCTGCCACAGTTCTGGGAGTCCTACTGAGCCCAGGCTCCCCTCAGGAATGGGTGTCCCAGTCCTGGGGCTGCTGCAAAGTTCAGGAGACCACTTAAGAAAAGAGTGTATCCTGGTTGTGGGTGTCCCACGGCCACCCCAAGTGTCCCAGGGGTTCTGCCAAGCCCAGCCTGCCCAAGAAAGAGGGTCCCATGGGGGTCCAGAGCCATACTGCTGCCACCCCACTATACAGGAATAGCAGCCAAGGGGCCAACACTTGCCCCTGCCCCACCCACCTTGTCCCTGGGGAAGCCACCACGGCCCACAGGCAAGCCATCGCCCCAGATCTGTCCTCTGACGGCAGCTGTCCCTGTCCCCAAACCCCCAGAGCCCTCCAGCCCAGCCTGCCCATGCTCCCAACCCCGGATCAGGGGCTCCCACCCCTGCAGCGTCCTGGTGTGGGCAGTGAGAGCTCAGGAGCCGGGTTTGTTCTCCTGCAATAGGAGTTTATTAACGGAGACTAACAAACGATCCTAACAACAGACAAACACAAAAATATTCATAACAATGAACATTAAAATATTCATAACAATAAACAAACAAAAATACTTATAACAATAAAGACAAAAATATTTATGACAATAAACAAAAATATTGATAAAGAAATGCAAACTTAATCTTAACACTAAATACCACCCCAAACCCATCCTAACAAACCAAACTAAGCTGAGGCTCATCCCCGATCAAGGGAACCCATCCTACAATCTCCAGCGTTCCCCTGGGGCTGCAGGACCCCCGAGCGCTCACAGGTTCCGCCCGCAGATTAAGAGCGCCCGCCGGCCGCGCCGGCTTTGCCCGCGGAATTTGCGCAGCTCCTCCTTGAACGCCGGGTGCTCCATGGGCCGATAGTCCCGGGGTTCGCAGTGGCTCTGCAATCCACGGCTCCATCAGCCCCCGCAGCGCAGCCCCGGACCGCTCCCATCCCGGGCCAAACCCAGCGTCCCCAGCCCCGGAGATCCCTCCCATCGTCGGGAAGATACTCAGAGCCAGAGCTGCCCCTCCTCACTGCCTTGTGCCACCCCTCCCTCCTCCCAGTTCCTGCCCTCCTGCCACCGAGGGGACACCGGGCGGGGACTCACCGGGAATTGGAAGAAGAACTCGCGGTACCCCCCCTTCAAGACGTAGAGCTCGGGGTAGTGCAGTTGGGGGTACTCGTGGCAGGACCGATCCCTCTCCCGCAGGAACTTGCACCTGTGACACAGAGAAAGCCCACGGGATCAGCCCCGTGCAGGGATCCGGGCGTGCCTAGGGGGCTGGCAGACCCCAGTGTGTCCCCATGCCATCACTCACATTTTGGGCCCCCGCTCAACGGAGAACTCGCAGTGGAAGATGATGATCACTCTCTTGCTGACGTCCAGGGGCACGATGGGCTGCTCCAGCAGGAATTCCTCCACGTCCCGCTGCAGCGGCAGGTTGACAGCGCCCTGGGAAGGGACAGAAGGCACCTTTTCCCCCTCTGCCTCCAATTCCATTTTCTGCAAGGAACGAAGGATGTTGTCCCCCAGCCTCCCCACCATCATGCTCCTCTTTCCAGTTGGGAGTCAACCGTTTTAGGGGTGGCTTGGCACTTTTCACTCGGCTGCTCTATCCCTCTGGGCAGCTCAGTACCCTCCATGGGGGCCTGCTCAACCCCTCTACGGCTCAGAATACCTCGGGGGTGCGGGGGGGGGGGGGGTGCAGGGCGCTGCTTTACTCCTCTCTGGGAGCTCAGTATCTTTGGAGAGGCTGCTTAATCTCTAGCAGGGTATGAAACAAATCCTGGGGGATCCTGAATCCCTGTTGTCTCAGCACTTCCTGGGGAAATGCTTAACCCCTTGTGGTGGGCTCAGCACCTCTGAGGGTTGGTGGGGTTCAGACACCACCCTCCTCCTGCCTCCAGGAGCACAGGGAGGTTCTGACCTTGATGTGGCCCCCCTCGTACTCGTAGGGGTACCGGCAGTCCACGACGATGCTGCTCTCGATGAAGCTGCTGAAGTGTCCTGTAAGCACTGCTGCCAGCTGTGCGGGGAGCGTGTCACCAAGGGGCCACACACGGGGACAGGCGGGGAGAAACAGACAGGCAGCCCTTTGGGTGGCGAGGCTGGGGAAGGGTTGCTGTCCTCTTACCATGCCAGGGGAGATGTACTTCAGGCCCTGGTCCTTCCCCTCCACCATCGGCAGGAGGTGAGGCTGGAGAAAACAAGCTGTGGGGTCATCCCCGTCCCAGGGACACCACCCGGGGACAGCACCTGTCCCTCCAGCCCAGGAGCCCACAGTGACTAGTTCTGGACCTGCGGAGGGGAAGGGGCAGATATAGATGGCTGTGCACAGGGATGGACCAGAGGAGCAGTGATGGGGATCTTCAACCACTCCAGGGGCTGCAGGCTGGGAAGTCACAGCCCCGTGTCCCCAGACAAGGGCCACCAGCTTGCTTTGGGCTCTCACAGCAATGTGGGGTTCCAGTGATGGTCCCTGATCAGAATAATGGGGACAGCACCCCCAGACCTGTCCCATCCTTGTGCCCCTACCTTGGAAAAGTCCCCAATGAGCTCCTGGTCATCATTGGCCAGCAGGTTCTTGATCTCCTCAAGCTGGGCAGACTTGGAAGGCTCCAGCCACACTCCCTGTGGAGGCACCAACCAGAGACACTCCCAGATGTCAGCAGGGGCTCTGGCAGAGCCAGGGCATGGCCCAGTCCTGCCAGCAACAGGCTGAGTTTCACCCCACAGATTCTCCATCACCCCACAGATTCTCCATCACCCACCAGCTCCACCGATGCCTCCTGGTCACAGCTGCCAGCCACCTTCCCCCGCCGCTTGGCCTTGACAGGGTTGTCCATGTCCGAGGGCTGTCCCCACTTCAGGACGGGCCTGGGAGCACTGCTGGGCCCAGAGGGCAAGCGGAAGGGCTGCCAGCACTGGCTGTGCTTCCCCAGACGCTGTGGGGAGAGCCCATGCTGCTGCCTGGGAGTCTGGCAAGTTCCCAGCACCAGGGCTGGTGCTGCTTACCAACCAGCCCCCACCCCAAGGACCTTCAGCCCCCTCTTTGGGTACCCCAAGAGGGGACTGTGGGGCTCCGCCCACTGCTAAAAGCTGCCACGTACCAGCTTTGCCGCCTTCCTCATCACTGGTGTAGTCACCAGGTTCTCCATCCCCTGGGGCACGGTGGTGTCATTCTGCCAGGGCAGCAGTTGGGGGGACTTGGGGAAAAGGCAGAGAAGATCGTGGAGGGAACAAGTCCTGCTAGCTGCTTCCCACCCCCAGGCAGGGATGGATCCCACACCCAAGGTCCATCCACCTCCCAGTGCCTTCCAGGTTTGGAGTCAGGGTGTCCCCATGACCCCACAGCCTGTCCATCTCCCACATCCACAGGTCTCCAGGGCACCCGGGGAGGTTGAGGTGGTAGTTCCTCTGTGTTCAGCCCCAGGATCACCCATCCTTGGTGCCCTCCCGAGCACTCCAGCTTCTCTTACCAGCAGCTCTGGTGCCCAGCAGTGGCTCTTGGCAAGGGGGTCTCTCCTGGCAACCCCATGGCTGGCGAGCAGCCGGCTCCGCTGGCCCAGCCTCTGCAGCTTCTTGGGAACAAAGCCCTCCTGCAGCAGGGGGGACAGGGCGTTAGCACCCCTCTGCCCCCTCCCTGACCCCCCAGGTCTCGCTGCACCCTCACCTCATCTTCGGGCTCCCTCTGGCGCCGCCGCACTCTGTCCCTCCGCACCTGGAGCTGGGAGATGTCCTTCAGAACCGGGCTGGCTTCCAGCTGCCACTGCTGTGCGACACCCAGGGGGTGAGAGGTGCTGCACAGACCTGCCCCTCTCCTGGCTCCATCCTCCTCGTCCCAGCTCGCCCAGGGACTCGGCAGGATCCTGCACAGCCTCCAGCACTTACCGGCAAGGAGTGGATCCTCTGGCGAAGGAGTTTCCTGCTGCAAGAGCCGGGAAAGGATCAAATGACAGCAGATGTCCTGAACCGCTGTGTCCCTCTCCTCTGCCACTGTCACCTCCGTCCCCTAGGTCCTCAGGGTGGGGTAAGACCTCCCCAGGGCTGTCAAAGCTCCCGAAAGGGACTTGGGGCAAAAGCACTTCTAGGCACTGAGTGAACCAATGGCCGGAGTGGGACCTCAGGAGGGGCACGGGGGCAGCCTGGCTTTTGGGTCTGGGACAAGGACAACCTGAGCACGGGGACAGCCTAGCATTCATGTCCTGCCGCACAGACAGAGAGCCAATTCTCTTACTCTTTGAGAGCTCTCCCAAATTCCGGGGTCGTTTTTTGGAAGTTGTGAGGAGAGCAGAGATGGAATTTATGGGGGGCTGGCATCCACGTGCCTGCCCAAGCAGCCCAGAGTTTCACCCCCCAGACACAGACTGGGGTCACAGCTGGATGCGCAGGCCCCAGCCAGGCTGAGACCGGGCCCTGCTGCTCGGGAGAGGCCGGGGAGGGACAGGGGATGTCCCCGGGGGAACACGGAGATGGGGCCACTCACTCTTCCTTCACGGCTACGGGGCTCTGCTGTGTGTACGAGTCCGGCCCCAGTCCTGCGGGAACAAGGCACAGGGGTAGTCCCGGTGTGGGGATCGGGGTCCTGGCCACAGCCCAGGGCACCAGGCAGGATGGGGCGGGCAGGAAGCCCTCCCAGGCAGGTGGCACCGCCGTTGGAAGCACCGGTCCCGCATGGAATGTCGCGTGTCACCCTGAGCAGGGTCCCCACAAGAGCGGTTCCTTGGCTGAGCCCCAGGGAGAGCCGGCATGGGCTCCTGCCCATCACTCCCCAGAAGCTCCCCCGCCTCGACCCCCTCGCCAGCCCCTCGGCCAAACCCTCCCGAGACATCCCCGACCCCGCTTCCAACACCCTCGGCACCACTCCGGAGCCGCGGGCGGTTGGGGACGGCTGCCGCACGGAGCAGCCCCATTCCTCACCTGCATCCTTGGGCTGGGAGGAGACGGAGTCCTGAGGACAATCCGAGGCCACCGGCTCCGGGGACAATGCGTGCCACAGCCGCGGGAGGGGCAGCCCCCCATGCCTTCTTTCCGGGGTGTCCCGGTGCCTACAGGCGATCGGGACGGGGAAGTGTCAGTGCCCCGGGTGCCCCTCTTCCCTTCTTGCCCTGGTGGGCCGGGGGCAGGAGCCGAAGGAGGGGATCCCAAAAGCGTTCTTTGGCATGGCCCCACCGCCGAGCCCCGCGCAGGGCAACCGTGTCACGTCGGGGAGTCCCGCGTGAGGCGAGCGAACAAAGCCACCTCCGTCCCCGGCCACCTCCTCACCGGTCCGGGTCCGCCGGGTCACCCCTGTCCAGCGCCAGCAGCGTGAGCGGGGTCGTACCCGGGGAAGGCAGCGGGGAGCTGGCCGCCAGCCCGGGCACCCCGGGGCCGCCGCACAGTGACATGGCCCGGCAGAGACCGAGCGAGCGAGGATGGAGCTCTGGCAAGTGACCAGGGACAGCAGACTAGAGAGATCGGACCTTCTTACGTACAAGAAGCAAGAGGTGAAAAGAGATGACAAGTGAGAGGTGGGGGTTGATAAAAGGCGGTAAGAGGTGAGCAGCGGTGAGCAGAGCTGACAGGTGACACCCGCTGCACTCCTGTTTACAGCAATAACAGGAACAGCAACAACAGCGGCACCCGCAGCCAATGGGAGACCGCGGCGGGCACGAGGAGACGATCCAGCCAATGAGAGGTTGTGGTGGGCGCGAGGGGACGGCTCTGGCCAATGAGAGGTGCACCGTGCGCCTGGGGGCGCAGCACCAGCCAGGTGGGGCGGTTTGGGAGCGGAAAGGCTCGTGGTCACGTGAGGAAGCGGGTCCAATGGGGAAAGGGGCGTGATCAGCCTTGTCCCCGCACGTGGCGTGACTGGACCTTGTCGCTGCAGGGGACGCTCTGTCACCTCCTCTCGTTGTCGCCTGCAGGGTGATAAACTTGTGACCTAACACTACCTTGACAACCAGGCCATGGCACTGAGTACCACATCCAGTCGCAAGAAAGCAAGGTTGAAATCTTGGAAGTCGGGTTTTCTTGGTGGATTTTCTTTTTTTTAAAGGCAGTTGTGAATGGCCTGCTCTCTTTACCTGCTGAAAACTCTGATTCCTGTATTAAACTTAACCAAAATCAGTCAACTGCCACTTGTGCTTAAGGGCATGTGATTTAATTGCTATTGCAAACCTGCCCTTGACATTGAGTTCCTGGTGTTTATTTCCTCTGTGGTTCCAGCCTGCCTCAGTTTTCTCATGGATGTGCCAAAACAGTTGGAATTTTAACAGAGAGGGGGAAAAAGATTCATAGTCTAGAACTAATCCTGAACGTTTGTCTGTGCCTCCCTTTTCTCCTACCTGGAGATCAAACCTGCCCAAGGAGTCCAAACCCCCATCATGGGTGTGTGATATATGTCCTAAAGTTAATTCGTGTTGATAGATAAAATTTAATATCATCTAAATAAATGTAAGGTTTTATTTTAATCCAACAAACTCAGAGTTAAGCAACTCAGAAGAGGGTGCAGGAATTCCTCTTGCTTGAAAGGACAAGGGAGGGGGAAACACGAGACATAACATGATTAAGAATTACCAGGAGAGAGACACAAACATGCTTTGGCTACAGATCGTTAAAAAGGAATGTAACATCTGCTCTGAAGTTACTTCATGTTAATAGAATATAAATTGTGATACTGAATGTATGATTATAAGTCCTGTATAAAGTAGCATGTTAGAAGTTAGGTTTTGTTTTAGCATTTTGTGGGTTAACTTGGGAAGAAGGGGGATTCAACACAATACAAAATATCCCTAGCCTGAAAAGGTTTAGGAGGGACACGGAAAGAGCTTGATTGGAATTACCAGAAAGGAGGACAAAAGACTGTCACTGCCAGGAATCGCTGAAAGGAAACAAAGGGCAACGGAACACAGAGATGATAGCCCGGAGAACCCGATGATGGTTTCAGATCTGTATCTTGATGGTCTCCGGCCAAAATCAGCATGTCTACACCACACCTGGAACCGACCATCGACAGCACTGTCCTCCTCCGCTGATCCATTCAGACTCTTAGAACTGAAACTAGCATACTTAATGAAGCTGCTTCAGATGGAGGACTTACATCATCTCAGGCCTCTCTCCGCGATCCAGTGTATAAAAAGAGGCTGCTGCAAACCCCAGATGTGAACTTGGGGGATAACAGACTGGCAGAGTGTGTTATCGTTCTTCACCCGGCGCCGACCCCGGGCTCGACGCTGTCCTTTTAATTGTGGCTGTCCGAGACTGTTATTTTGTCTCTTAATAAATTTCCAAATTTTGATTTATCGAATTTGGTCCTCTCATTTATAACAGGTGTTTGGAAGGCACCCTACCCTGTTCCACTGTGGAGAGCCAAGAGCTCTGACACAATCATGCAGAAAGCACCACTTTCTCTGGCTCATGGCAAATTCCATGTATTTTTAATATATACATCTATTAATATATAAAACAGGAATTCTAAGAAAGCTGTGCGTCATGCCAGTGACATTTTATGCTATTCAAGCACTGCTGACTGCTGCTTTTAAACATTTTTAAGGGCCAAAAGGGGAATTTGACAAAACCTCAAATTGGAGGTGATTTCAGATTAAGGTCTTTTTTTGTCCCTACTGTGCAGTCATTTCTTTTTGTGAGCAGTAAATGGCATTTCTGCTTTTTGCTTTTAACTGCTCAGCTCTGAGGGAAAATTAAGTGGCCTTCCTGGTACCCCAGAGCCTCATTATTTCTCCCTCCCCACCCTTTAATTTCAGATGTGCCCATTCTCCCAGATGCACTGCAGCCCTCCTACAGAAGAGATGTGACCTCACACATAGGTATTCCAGGACCTGTGAGTTTACTGTGCCTTTATCTGGGCACAATAAATTTCAGTGACTTACATCTCACTCTTCCAGCTACCTCCCAGCACAGTGGCAGTCCACAAGTTGGATTTGGGCTTGGTCAACCACAATGCAGCTTTGAAATCCAAAGGAAAAGGGGCAAAAAAAACCCTGTAGCAGGATCTTGATGTGCTTGTGAAGGCTTTGGTAGAGTCACCAACATGTAAAGAAAAGAGGGCCTGGGCACTGGAAGGGGCTGTCCAGGGAGGAGGAGTCACTGTTGCAGGAGATGTTTAAGAAAAGTCTGGATTTGGTACCAAGTGCCATGGTCTGGTTCACAAGGTGGTTTCAGTCATAGCTTGGACCTGATGATCTCAAAAGTCTTTCCCAACCTAGTTGATTCTGCAATTCTGTATTTTTTTGGGTTTTTAAACATTTTAGATTTGATTTTAATATACCAGTGTTTGTGGGGTTTTTTTTATAATTTCTAGGCTTTCTTCTGCCTTACAGCAGCAGTCATAAATGAAAAGCCAGGAAGGGCACAGTGCATCCTTAAAAACTTTATTGGAGTGACACGGTGCAGACTGCAACTACAGTCACAAGTCTAAATATCCCCAACTTCAGTCCCTGCGCCACCCCTGCCTGCAGACCCCAGGCTCTGCTGCCAGTGGCCTCCCTTTTCCAACCCACAGCAGAACTGTACATGCAAAAGGATGGACAAAATGACATTCTGCAGGGCAGGGAGGCAGAGGAAAACCCATGGAGGTGGTGGTAGCCCAGGGCTGTGGCAGCTGACCTGTGAGAGGCGCCTGGCCGTGCCTGTCCTCGCAGGGAACAGGAGAAATGGGGCTTTGCTCTTTGCAGCATCACCTTCAGCCCCATCCCTGTGTTCCCTGCCAGAGTTCCAGGAACAGGAGGACTAGAAACAGTGCAAAATAAGATAAAAAGGAGCCTGCCCCAGACCTGAGCTTTGATTGCTGCTGAGGCTTGGGATTTTCCTTTCCTTCCTCACCCTTGTGTGTTGGTAGCTGTTACATTTGTTATTTGTCCAGTCCAGGAGACTCCTGAAATTATGAGATAACAATACATAATACAACTGGAAATAATGCTAATAATAATTAAAAAAGGAACATCCTGCCGTAGTGTGTTTTAACTGCGGCTAGAGGCAGCATCCCAAATACCTGCTTGATATCCAGACTTGCTGGAAGAAGCGGCTAATCCCCAGTTTCTCACTCTTTAGCTACCCCACAGCTGGCCTGCAGCTTCCCACCAGGAACTGGCCTGAGCAGAAGGCTGTACAACCCAGCTGAGTGTAACTAAAGCTCTCTATATCCCAGAGTACTTAATGCATTCACTGCAATGTTAAAAAATGCTAGCACATATGAACTCTTCAGAGATTTACAGGCACTATGCGGAGATTATGTGCAAAAGTCTGCAGATTTTTTTTTCCTTACTCTTCTTTGGCATAGCTCTTCATTGGAATATATTTGCAATATATTTCCTGCAAATAGAAAGCTTTTTCTCCCTCTGAATGCTGAAGGAAATTACAAAAATGTCAGACTCTATAAATCTGAATAAACTGAATTGCTGGGGGAAAGAAACAAACCACCTGAGTCTACTAATGGGAAAAAAGAAAAGATGAGAAAAAGTCCAGCAAGTGTTACTATACAAAAACCACCCAGAATAACTATGTGCTTTTGGCATCAGCTTTTGTTCTTCAAGAATAATCATCCACCAACATAAAGACGACATTTTACACGACAGAGCAGGATCCTGGCAGGGAGAAAACAAAACAAAAACATAAAGTCAGAGTGCTCATCTTCTGTTAATTGGAAATAAAACTCACAGCATAAATCTGGGATGAATTATGGGAGCAAGCCTCCAGAGCAGAGGTAATGACACAAGGTCAATATCCTAAAGATCAAAACTCCCAGCTGAGATGTGCTTGGTCCTCATTACTCTTTGAAAATGTCTTAGGGAAGCAGCACTTCACACCTTGGAATGCTTAGAATTCCACCAGCCTAAAGGAGTTGAGCTACATGAAGTAGTTCTGTGCAAAATGAATGGATAAAAGGTGTGAAAAAACTTTCCTGCTTGGGAACTCTGAAGTGCAAAGTCATCCCAAGCATTTTAACAGCAGTTTTAATCATGCCTTGGTTTGGCTCAAGGACTGCTAGCAAAACCCAGGTTTAATTCACAAGCATGAAGTTGTCTTTGTGGTAACCCAGGGAAAAGGAAACAAGAAATCTTACCTGGTAAGGTTAATGTTTAGCTTGTTTTCTGCTTCTCAGATTTGCTGCTGGAGGACTGTCCCTTTGCCTAAAGAGAGGATGAGACAATGAGGAACTGATCCAAGCTAAAACCTGAAATCAGGCAGTGACAAGACACTCTCAGAATCACAGTTCAGACACAAATACAAATACAAATGAAATAGAGATAGTGTAGCAAGAGTACTTGTGTACTCCTGCTGTGTACAAATATTTTCACCTTTCTGCCTTCAATTGCATTCTTTCAGACAGAGTGGGTTGCGCCTGACCTCGTCATTCCCTGTTCCTTAACACCCTTTTACCCACACCAGTGATCGGGTTACAGCTCCTTCTGAAGAGGAGATAAAGACACACCTCCCAGTTTACACTGGGAACTGCAAGTCAGTTCTGTGGTCACACAGAAGGCACCTGTGGTAATTTAATAATAACAACAACCAGAAATCCTGTCACTGACATCTGAAATGGAAATTTCCAGAGCAGATGTAATTATCTGAATCAGAAATATACTGCACGTATCCTCTGTGAGAACAGTATGATGGAACAAGCTCCACCCTGACCTGAATCAATTTTCTATACTTCGGGATAAAAAAAGCCAAGTAACATTTTTATCTTCCCCTTCTTCTCTCCCCTCTCCCACCACCCGTTTTTTTTTTTTTTTTTTTTTTTTTTTTTTTTTTTTTTTTTTTTTTTTTTGTTTTGTTTTGTTTTGTTTTTTAAATCTACAAACAGCAGTGGTTGTGGTGTGGTTGTAGGAGTACTTGTTAATCACTTTTGGGATGCCATTACTCAAAACTGTTAAGAAATGAGAGAAGTGGTGGGAATCATGCCCGAGGCAGCTATAGGCATGCAAAGTGGGACTCTTAGATCAACAAATCTGGGAAGGAGAACCCTTTGGATCATGCACTGAGCCCCCCCGCCCCCGCCTCAGAAAAAACACACTCTCTTTGAAAGATACATACTTTTTACCCGTTTATTGCCAAGTTCCCTTGAAATAGAGAAAGACCTTTCTCCTATGCGCATGTTTACAAAAATGGGTCAAGTTTAATCTATTGATGTAAAACTCCCCCCAGAATAACAACCTTGTAATATAAATCCAAAATCCAGCTGCCCCTCTTGTATGACTGTCCATATTACAATAAATGTGTTTCTACCGTTTTAGGGTCTCTGGGCTTTCCTTTATCCTTTGAGGTTGGTTTAGTGGTTGTAGCTTCTTTTCCACTTTTGCCCTACACTCCAAAGAAAAAAAAGCAATTACAGTTACAAGGAGACTAGAGCACAGGTAGCTTCTGCTCTGACACCTGCCAAAACACAATCTTTTGAATGGGGATAGCAGCAACAGAAGCCATGCTGACAGGAGACTCCATCAGAAAAACCTGGTAGAGATGGACAGATTTTGTATTTACTACCAAGCAATAATGCAGCAGCAGCAGCAGATTTAGCCCTGTATTGCACAAGCAGATGAAGCAGCACTTGAAACACCAGTGGTCCTGTCTTCAGCTGAGTGAGGATTCTGTGCTGTGGGAAGCCCCTGGGGGAAGCACTGCAGTGGCCAGAAGAGCTGTTTAGAAACAGCTCTTTCCTCCCAGGAATGCAGCTGATTTGAACATCGGTTTCAAAGCTGCTGCTCCTTTCCTAAATTGCAGGACCTCTCTAGTACATTCCTTCTGCTTCTTCTTGTCAACTCTGCTGTTTTCCCTAACATATCTAAATGTCTTTGCTGCTCCCTGCTTTTTTCTCTACAAAATCCTTTCCAACTGTATCTAGGCTCCAGCTAGCAACCACTGCCACACAGTGCTTCCTATCATTGAACAAAGGTTTCTCTGCCTCTCTGCAGTTTTTGAACACTCTTAAACATTTCTCTGCTCAACTTATTTCTTCAAGTCTGTCTAAAAGCCTCTAATTACCACAAACCTTCCTTTCTCCAAATACTTAATACATAGCAAAATACATCCAACTTCCACTCCAGAAGTGAATCCCTGCATCTGGACAGGCTTCCTGTAAACCTAAAATGAGCTACTGCAAAGAAAAGTGAGGAGTGAAAAACTTTATTTTGTGAGTTACTAGCAGAAGATGTCCTACCTTTGAGTGCTGCGGTGTAGCAGGAGCCTTTGTACAAGTATCAAAGTCACCTGATAAGGCATCAATAGCTGCACTGTCAGCTGTAGGTTTCTGCAATAATTTTAATTTTGAAGTCACAAAATGTGCAACCCAGCTTACCACAGTCAAATTAGGGGTTCGGGAATTTATGTCTGCTTTAATTAATTATCCCTTTTCTTAAAGAAAAACACACCTGAACTCCACATATATGTTAGAGACATCTATTTGAGGTTCCCAAGAGGTATGTTTTCCTGAACATTCATAATGCAGTTGTACAAAAAAAATGCATTTATTGTGAAGAGTTACTCCTCATAAAACTTTTACTGTCCACTGCTGTTCCTATAACTTCCTGCATTTATGAGTATTTGCAACGAATCACCCCTTAAGCCTACAGTGACACAACAGTGAAATAAAATCAGAGCCCACAGCATGAAAAAACCCCACAGAATAAATATCATTAATATTAAAAAAAAAAACCACCTCAATAAACCCCATCATAAATGTTACCTTCTTTCCTTTGTGTTTCACATCATCCTTTGCTGTTGGCTTTGCCGGTTTACTCTTGGGAAGAAAAAAAGCAATCCTCATTTTGAACTGGACAGATTAGTTTTAAAACACAAGTATTTACATACGGCACTACTGGATGTTCACAGATTGCCAATGAACCTGAAACATTCTGAATGGATTTTTTGAGTAGTTCAAAGTGATTTATTTGTTCAGACTGCCCAGTTGGAAAAGAAAAAAAAATCCAAAACCAAGAAGAAAACAATTTTTTGACTTATAAGCATGCAAGGATAGAGCTACTCTCACTGAAGGAAATTTCCATGTTTTACCCTGATATATAAATACAGTACAGACACTCACTTATTCAACTTGTAATTCCAAAGAAGACAGTCTGGCTCAGATAGTTTCGAATTTCCACTGTGGCAAATAAAAACTAGGGAAGTTTTTCCTTACCTGCTCACTTGACTCCAGAAGTTTTCGGGAGTCAGGTGGGATTGTTTCATCTCTCTCTCCAAGCTTGTCTCTCTGTTCAGATTTAGCCTTTTCCTGAAAGCATTTAATTTTTAGACAATGTAATACCCTTGTTAGAAATATTAGCAATGAACAAGTCAGAGGGCATATCAGACTTGGGACAAATATCCTTTCTCTCTCAAAAATTTTAAAACTACTGAGAAAACACCCACTTCATTTTACTATGAAGTGTGTTTCACACCTGAAAATTTTAAAAACTACATTTATTTTTCAACTTATGCTGCTCTGATTTTTGGCAGCATACCAGGAACATGCCACACAGAACACCACAAGGAGGTTTTTAAGCAGACTTCTGTAGAACATTTTTGTATTTCTTAATGCAGACATTTTAGTGATCTCTTTTTTCTTTTTTTCTCCAGCAAGATTCTAGCCTAAACTTATTGATAAGGCAGCATATGGTGGTTTTGTTTTTCCCCAGTAATACACTTTACCTTAGCTATTTGAACTTACAAATTCTTACTATTACTTCTATTATGCATAAATTTATTTTCTTGTTAGCAGAAGGGCCTTTATAGGATTTTATGAAAGACTAAATGAAGACAAAACCAGCAGAAACAAGGAAGTTTAAAAATGTGCCTGATTAAGTGAACTTGATACTTGTGGTTATCAAAGTCAAAGCTTGACAAAAAGAGGGCCAGAAAATCAATTTTAGAAACTGAGGCCTGAGAAGACACCTGAAAGAGGATGAGAATAATGGCAATGAAAAGCACTGAACTAAAGTGATTTCAAATCTCCCGTAACATTTCAACACTTGCCTCCAAGTGGCTAAAGTATATTAACCAAATCATCATTTTTCACAGAACACACATGTAATCCAGATGACTGAAAAGTGGGTGACACACCTATACCTAAGAGCATGGATTTTTTTTTTTTCCCTCCAATAACCTTATTCTTCCAACATCTAAAATCCCAGTGCCATATATTCCTGTGAGCATATGAAAACCATTTCATATTTTGGAGGTTTTGGAGGTTCTTTTTTTTGTTGGTTTGGTTTATTCCCTCCTACCCCTCCCTCTCACCAAATTGCTCAAGTTTCAGAACGTCTTTTGTTACCATCACTTTATCCACAACTGGTTTGTTCTCATCAGGGTCAGGTTCTCTCTGTCCCAGGGAAACAGACAGGAGATCCAAGGCTTCATCCATCTCTTTTCCTCCCTAACAAAGCAGAAACACATTTGTGAAAGCACACCTGCTGCAAAAATTATGCAATTAATTAATCTACTATAAGTACTGGCTAATGAACTGTAGAACTTGAACAAAGAGCACCCCCTTTGTACTTGTAGTATAGCACAATAGCTGAGGAGAAATACAGAATATTTCTGATCTGCAGAAAACAACATTTCAAGAAGGGCTTTATAGAATTTACTTGAATGGTTTCCTTTTTTTATAAATAAGCCTAGCTGCTGTAATGAGAACAGAGCTATGAAATGACTGGCAATTGTCTGGCAACTACCATTCATGTTGCAATTTTATACAGAATGTGGATAGAAAAAAAGGCCCTAAAGCCAATGCAGGCAGGAGCAGATTTATATTCCCCTTCCAAACCAGGCTGAGAGTACCAGGGAAAGATCCCTCTGTGTGGACCAAAATGTGTGAGCAACATTACAATAAACACCAGGAAGAAAAGTTCCCCAGGTATTCAAAGGTGGTAATGGTGCTGCTGGTGGAACTCTGTTGAAAATGGAGTGTCCACTCAATTTTTTTTTTTTTTTTTTTCCCCCAGGGAATTATTTTCCTTCTTCACAATAGCCATTTTTAGCAATAAATTATTAAATTCTGCAACAGTCCGCACTGGTCACATTGTCCGGATCACGCTGCTGCCTCTCCTCATTACTCAGGCTCTCACTTTGGGGTAAGGATCTACAGAAGAAGTTTCTTACTGAGGTAGAAGGTGCAGGAGATGCTGAGTGCACTGAGGAAACCGTAGCAGCACAGATGACATCCGAGGAACTCGTGGGCTTGGCACCATCCTTGGCTTTCTGGAAGAACAAGGGACACAGGGGACCCAGAGGAAAACACTCATCAGACCCAAGAACACATCCAAACCACAATACCCACACAGTTGATTTCTAGGATTTAATCTTCCTGAGGAGCTTTGCTTATTTCACATTGAAACACACCACCTCCACACAGACACACAGCGCAACTGTTCCTCATCTCAGTTTGTTCTTCCGTCTCAACCACTGGGTTAAACCTCATTACACCTGAAGTTCAAACAGGTTTAACATGACTCCAAAAGAACAAAGATTTCACCAAACCATCTAATACTCCCAAAAAACACTTTTAAAATCCTCAGCTGCAAAGCACTACTTATGCAAGCAACTGGTAAAAAGATAGGTCACATAACTAGTTTTTGTTTGTTTTTTAAAGTCCTGCTCTCCCATTAACTTACTGCAAGAAGTATTTTAAATTTTTAGCTGTTGGATTTCATTTAAGGAACTTTATATAAAGGAAACATAGAAAATGTCATGATTATTCAAACAACTTGAAAATAAAACTAGATTTCATAAATCTAATATACTCACTTTTGGTACAGTTGATGTAGGTAATGGTGCAGGTGGTGATGTAGAACAGGAAAAACCTTCTGTCAAACCCTCTAAAAGATCATTTTCACTCATACACTGCCATTGGAAAGAAAAAAAAGAAGATTATAAGTCTCTTCATGTCTTAAAAAGTAAGCAGGTAACATAGCCCATTTTTAAAGTTAACACTGGGTAACACTGCTGACATTTGGTAAGTCATGAATGAAACACTTACTTGAAAAAATCACTTTTTTTTACCTGTGACTTCTCTTCTGGTTTTGGTAGGAGTGGTTTTCCATCTTTATCCTATAAAGAAAAAAAAAAATCCCTTGCATTAAACCTTAAACAGCCATGCAATATAAGCACTCAGGGAGGGTTTTCTGAGCAACAGAAAGCGTCACACAGGACAGGGATATAACCAGCAGCCTCTATAGCATCTACTGCTGCTACTCAAGATGCCACTTAAAATATCTGTGTCCCTGGGGTTTTCTTAACAGCTTTAACCCATCACAATTTATTTATTTCTAAAATACCAGAAGCTACTAAAAGATTCCAGTTGATTAATCTCATACAGAATTATTAATCTGCAGCTACCTGTATCTAAACCAGTTCTGTGCCCATGCAGGCATCCAATGATAGAAGATAGATATTTGTGGGAACTACAAACCAGAATTTCTAGATATTATAAAAAGGGCTGAACAAAACATCAGGGTTTCAAAATGAAATGGAAGTCTCAGTTTCACCCACATGTTCTAAGAAATGAAAGGGAAGTAAGACTAAGCACATTAAATAAATTACTTTAGCTTCTGTTAATCTGTAGTCTGGAGGAATTGTTTCTTCTTCTTCACCTAGTTTTTTGTGTTGTTCCTTTTTGGTTTTCTCCTGTGAAGGCAAAATAGGAATCACAGTAAGAAAAACAACTCCCCACAGAAATGCACGAGCCAACTTCCAGCCTTTAGTCTTTTGATTCAAATTGTTTTTTCTCATTCAATCCAACCACCAGATAAAAATCTCATGAAAGTTAAAAGAAGGCATTTTCTCTTGAGAAAGCCTTCATTCACCTGGCTGTTTCTTCCTCTGTGTATCAGACGTGGCTCTACCTATTTCAGTGAAACTAGCAGAGGTAAGTGAATAGACAAGGGTGGAACAAAATCAAAAATACCTCTGAGTTTTAATTCTAGACATTTTTGGAAATCCACTCAACAGCTGTCTGGGCTGAAGAGAGAAATCATTGGCCCACTTCAGAAATTATTACTCCCATACAAGTTATGCTGGGAAAGTTCCAACTAAGAAAAGGGACTAATGCCAACTTTGGGAACTTTTGCCTGACAGAATTCCAGCCACCAGAAAGCCGTTTCTGACTCTAGTTTCTGGTTTCTGACTCCAGCTAATTTCATCTGGTTTAGGGTGGTACATGGGGGCATTCAGATGGTGCCTATGAACAGCATTCCCTTGGACAGGATTTCAGAGACTTACTTATGGCTCCCTATTTAAATATAAAAACCCCAAAAGTTTTGTGCATAATTCCTAATTTAAACCCCTCATCATAAATTTGGTTCCTTCAGAAAAAGGATTATACTGTGTGCTACCCTTGATGTGCATCTTAATTCTGCTTCAGTTCAGCAGAAGGACATAACAAAACACAGTTTTCAGAAACTGAGGGAACTACTGCACTGCAATAATCAGAATTAGGAAAGTGTACTCACTGTGTTGAAATCCTACTAGTACTTCCTAAGCAGAACAGAACTGGTTTCAACAGTACATTTTGTTTGTAAAAAAATTGAAAACATAACGTCTACTTTGTTTGTAGGAAATGAGGAATGCTGAAGTTAATTACATCAGCAGCCTATTTTTTGAGGTCTCATTTTTTTCTCTACCTTAACTTTGTCCACAGCAGGCTTTTTCTCATCTGGATCAGGCTCCTTCTTTCCTAAGCTACTGGACAAGGCTTCAAGTGCATCATCTGACACAGGACCAACCTGCATGGGTGTTGATACAGGAAAAAAGCAACTTTTAGTTTGAATAAACCGGGTTTTGTCTTTTCCTGCTGTCCCTATCAGGTTCACAAACAGCACCCCCTTTGGGGCAGTAAGAGCTGGAGGACACTGTAAGAACTATCAGTTTGGCTTTCTCCAAGAGGAAGGTCACTGACCATTCAGTTCGTGCTTGACTTTTTTTTTTTTTTTTTTTTCTTTTATGGTCTACCACTATGGAGGACAAACATGCAATATAGAAATGAGCATCATGAGAACATGCTCTACCGTCCCATAAATGAAACACTGAGTTTTGCTTCAGCTAAAGGCGCTCCACTACTTACTGAAGGCACAGGAGCTGCAGACTGCACAGTGCAAGCTGTGGCACAAGGGACCACTTTATCCTCAGTGGCTTTTGCAGACACAGAACCTGACAGCTTCTGAAACAGAACAATTTACACTGTATTTTAGTGAATATGCTTAGAAAACACAAAATCTGCCTGCTAAATGGCTTTTTTTTTTTTTTTTTTTTTTTTCCTAAATACAGTACTATACAAGAAAAGTCTAAATTTAAAGGAATGTCTAAATTTAAAGAAGATGCTCAATGAAGAGCTGAGTGCCAATACTGCATGTTCCACTAAAGGTAACAGGAAGAGTAAAACAGGAAGAGAAGAAATGGGTTTTTTGAAAGAACAGTAGCACTACCCAGTCTTATCAAAACTGTTAGTGTCAGCTTCTCCAGTAAACCAGAAAGACATACTTTGGATATGTTGCAGGGCTTTGGTGCTTTGGGTTGTATTGCAGGCTGTGAAGGGCAGGCAAAGTCCTTTGAAAATTCATCAATGAGATCAGATTCACTCAAAGGCTGCAAAAAAAACCCAAAACAAAACAAAAAAAACAACAAAAACACTCAAAATAAACAAACAAACAAAACCAAAATAAACAAACAAAACAAATTTTTAAAATGTGGCACAGGTGCCACACTGCCTCTTTTTAATTTATTTTTTCAAGAACTATATTTCCACTACTCAGAAAGCAGGAAAACATCTGTAGCTTACACTGAAATAACCTTTCACAATGATGTGCAACAAAACAGAATTAATTTTACAGTGCATAAAATTAAGAAAAACATGCTTCAGAGTAAGTTTCTTTGTTATCATAAGTCAATATAATGTAGAAACTGTGCAAATAAAACAATATAGAGAACCAGATATATCATGTTCAAGACAGGGCTACTGAAAAGGAAAAACAAAACCTCCTAATTATGAAGAAAATGCTAATATTTACTAGCAGAACTAGAGTTCCCTGAAAGTTCCCTTAGCTCTCCACTGACTGCTAACACTCAGTGGTTTTCACTGTGCATGTTTTGGTGAATAAAAATGCAGTTTTAGTTTCCTGCTGTGTGTGACATATTACAATCCACTGACACTATGTGAACTAGGCCTCTGCAATCCACATATCCCTGCATCTATATACCAGAAACTCCTGGGATCCTCCAAATTATTGTTCAAAGCTAAATGTTTAAATCTTTGCTAGCAGTGATGGCCATTCACCTGATGCATGGAACTCAACAGCTTTAAGGACAGACTCATAATGCATAAAAAGACATTTCTGAGAGAGAAATCCCTCTCTCATTTCCTTCCCCTAACTTTTTATAAAGTGTCTCAACCACTTTCCATATGCCTGAAATCCTCCTTCAGACACTAAATAAGAAATTTAGGTAGTGACTTCTATACACTAACAGTAAGGCCACAGCATATGCTTTAGGCTACACAGAGTGGA
Source organism: Hirundo rustica (assembly GCF_015227805.2). NCBI lineage: Eukaryota > Metazoa > Chordata > Aves > Passeriformes > Hirundinidae > Hirundo > Hirundo rustica. Next base: position 77,621,716 of record NC_053488.1, on the reverse strand, counting down.
GGCCCAAAAAAAGACAAACACTAGCTGAAATCCTGACGGAAGGACTTTGTCTTCACCAGAAATCATGGAAGAACAGCAGGTGGCTGATGGTTTCCAGCTACTAACACAGTTTTCCCAATTTTGGTGATTTTGGTTTCACTGATCTCAGGGTTAGTGGTGATCCCACAGGGTTATCTCCTGGCAGCAGGGCCTAGTTCCCCCAGAGCAGAGCTGTTCCCTTCTCCTCATGACAGGCCTGGCAGGAGTTCTCTTCTCTGCAACTCTCAAACATCCACCACTCAAGACAATCACACATGTGAGACCTGACATAAAAATCTTTAGAGACCACAAGTCTTTTTGGGGGTTAGGTTTGTTCCTTTCTGCCTTAAAGAATTTTTCACGATAAGTTGCTAAGAGACAAAGTGCTGGTACTTAGATGGTGCTTGACCAACACAAAGGAGGGGGAAAATCACTTGAGTTTTGGGGCAGGAAAAGGACAGGGCTGGGGGAGCTGGGGGCTGTTTGCTCTGGGCATCGGAGAGGACGGTCAGGCTGCTGCTTGCTGTGGGAGAAGTCCATCGTCAACAGAAAGTCCGGTCCTGGGAGATCTACCATCATCTGCTCGTGTGCCCAGGAATTCTGAGCTCCTTCACCTGCCCTGCTGGAGCTGGGCCAGCCCTGTCCAGGAGTCGTGGCTTCTCCAGCACTGCTCTTGGTGCCACGCTGTAGCCCCGCACCCCTCTGCCTGCCGGGACATCCTGCTGTTATAAATAAGTTCTATTCGAATAATCTATGTTTTAGTTACTTAATTGTTAAGTAATTTCATTAAGATTGTTAATGCTAGTTCTGTATAAAGAATTTGCCTTATTCCTGTTTTAATATTGATTTATCACCTTATTTACTTGTTTGTTAATTAAGAATTCACCTTATTACCTGTATCTCTGCTCCCATTCGCCAGATAGTGTCTGAATATGCAAATAAAAAGAACACTGGAATTCTGGGAACAACTCAAGAACAAGAGACTCTAAAAAGCAGAAAACTAAAGTAAAATCCAGGACTGAAGTCGCACTTTAGACTAGTGCAAAAGGTACGGGAGTCCGCCGAAGCAGCTCTACTTAGTCGCCGTGACCTGAGAAGGAGTCCCCCATCGCTGGATGACCCCTCATCAGCGACGCGAAACGGACTCCCCGGCAAGGGGAAAAAGCCCGTGAGGGGGGGTGGGAGTCCCCAGCTTTGCTGTGAAGCGAAGCTGTGTGTACCTCCTCCTCCGCGTTGCCAAGAGAGCAAGCAAGCTCTCCCCCAAGGCCAAGCTTGATAATAAAGCAACATACAAAAAGAGCAAGTCTCTGACTCTGACTCTCTCTTTTTTTCCAGAACACTGCTGTTCCAGCCACCAGCCCGGGAGTTCCCACCGTTCCAGCCTGGTGCTCTCAGGGTCCCAAGGGATCAGACTGCCCTGGGCTTTGTGAGACAAAGCCTCTTGAGGTTCCTGGTTCTGTTTATTGTTAATGCTGTAGTTGTTGTTGTTGTTTGTTTGCCTTGTTATACTTACTAGTAGAGGACTGTTATTCCTTCCCCCATAGTCCTGTCTGAAAAAGCCCCTTTAATTTTCTAAATTATAATAACTTGGAGGGAGGGGATTGGAATTCCCCATTCCTAGAGAGGCCCCGCCCTTCCCTAGCAGATACCTGTCTTCCAAACCAAGACAAGTCTTCTTTCCAGCACTTGGCATTCCTTCCCTCCACACTTTAACCCTGAATGTGATATATGTCCTAAAGTTAATTCATGTTAAGCAATAAAATATGTAATTCGTTCGTGGCAGAATGTAATAATGTATCATATAGCATTAATCTACTTTAAATTGGGTTTAAGATCAGTAAGCTAAAAGGTGTGTACAGGGTTAACTGAGACGAAAACTGCACGGAGGGGCACGGGGAATTTCTGCCGGGAATCGTCGTAAAGACAGCATAAAGGAACGGAAAAGGGAGATATGGGCCCTGATGATCTCCTGATTGTATCAGATCGATATCTTATCTGTTCCGGCCCGGTGTTACCATTTCCAAAACTTCTCTGGACGCAGCAATCATGACATTGTTCTGCTTTTGAGGAACTATTCAACGGACCCCAGACACGAATATCTAATGAAGCTACTGTGAGGCACAAGTCTCACGGTCTCAGTCGGCCCTCAGCGAGAGACTGTATAAAAATCCGCAGTATGGGGACCCAATTTGTGAACTGAGAGGGTAACAGGCTGGCAGAGCCGGTTACCGTGTTCACCCAGTGCCGAAATCCCGGGATTCGACGCTGTCCCTTTTAATTGTGGCTACCGGAGACTGTGTTTGAGTCTCAAAATAAAATTCTAAATTTTGATTCGCTGAATTTGGCTTTTTGAGTTTATTACACTGAATAATAAGAATTACTTCAGATTTCTGCTCAGAAGGCACTCAAACTAGTCCTGACCTTCACACTTGTGATATGTGACCTAAAGTTAATTTGTGTTAGGTGTTGTGATATGTAATATAAAGTTAATTCGCATTCGGTCGGAATTAAGCTCTGTAAAACCTAAAGTGTATTTGGGGTTAAAAACTGAACTGTAAGAGGGGGACACGGGGTTGAGAGACAGGGAGGGTCCCTGCCGGGAAAAGCCTCAGGATAACCAATAACTCAAAGAATGGGAAAGATGATGAGATAGACTGTGTCTCCCCCAGAGATGGACCTGCTAATGACCCAGCGATTAAGAGAAGATAGATATCTTATCTGTTCTGGCCCAGTTTACGATTTCCAAAACCCTCTCCGGACCCAGCAATCATGACAGTGTTTGACCCCCAGAACCTATTCAACCGACCGGAGACCTGAACATGAATACCTAATGAGGCGACCGAGAAGCAAGAGCGCTACGGTCGCCCTCCACTCTCAGCGACAGAATGTATAAAAACCAGCGGCTCAGGACACACTTTGTGAACAGGGCAGATTCGGAGCGATAGAGTCCGTTTCTGTGCTCACCCAGTGCCAAAACCCGGGGTTCGATGCTGTTCCTTTTAATTGTGGCTGTTAGAGACTGAATTGAAGTCTCAAAATAAAATTCTAAATGTTGGTTTACGGAATTGGGCTTGTGCATTTATTACAACACTCATTCCTCAGCTCACAGTATTTCCAAAGTGGAGCCCTGAGTTTCTTCAATGCAGAGCTCCTTTGCTTTCTTCCTGTGTCTTTAAAATTAGTGTTTGCAACTATCTTTCAGGATTTAGTCCTCTCTTGCACTTTCTAGGCCACGACATTTACTCTTTGTCAAGTCCAGGTTGTTCTTTGTGATTAGGAAAATGTCCACCACAACTTTTTCCCCCCTTTCCAGTCAAATTCCTTCGTGTTTGATCACTAGCAAGAAGAAACGGTCAAGAAAACAAAAAGATTTCCCTGCTTCACCTCTCTCAACCCTTACCAGCTCCAACAGACCTTTAAAGAGTATTTTACACTAACTCCCCACACAGCCTTTCTTCGATTCAGCAATAATTTTTGTAACTCTCTCCTGTCTTGAGCTGTCTAAATCTTTTCCTTACAGGAGCTCTCCGTTCACAGACAAGTGAATTTCAAGAAAACCAACTTCCACTTGATGCTTCTGACCAGCAGGTTTTGTGCAAGGAAATAAAACACAGAAGCAGACCAAGAGACTTACATCATGGCACAGAGAGAAGTGATGACAGAGAGGGAGAAAACAGGATATCTAGCCACACTCCTACAATATTGTCAGTTTTCTAACCTTTGGTTTTTCTTCAGGCTTCGGCAATATTGGCTTTCCATCTTTATCCTATAAGGAAATGAAGTATTATTGACATTTTTCTGTTACAAGAAAAATGCAGTAATCACCAGCAAAATAATGTAAAGTAAATTTTTTTTTCCCTGACAAGGGATGGATTTTATTTTACAAGGCTGAGTTTGTCACTCTTGGAGAAAGAATGGGTGACTTTGCCATCTGAGATGACTCACCCACCTCATGGATGAGATGAGATCTTTGCCCAGAGTGCCTGGAAAAAACAGTGATACTCACAAAGGAAGAGGAGGAAATAAGATGTATAGAAATCATCAAGGAGAAAGCCATTGATTAAATACTAGTTTAGTTTGTTTTTTCCTTTGTTCTTTCCCTCTCTATAACAAAATAAAGTATCAGGCACAGTACCCTCCCTACAAAGCAATGGACATATGAAAAACTTACCAACTCTGGCGTTAACCTGTACTCTGGAGGTATTGTATCATCACGTTCTCCAGCCTTTTGTTCCTTTTTCTCTTTGGCTTTTGCCTTAAAAAGAAAAAACATGAAAAAACAAAACAAAACAAAAACAACAACAACAACAACAACAAACAATTAAAGAAATTTTAAAAAAAGCTCCAAGTACACAACTTCACTATCAGGATTCTTCTGCCTACTGTGCACAAAAAGACTGACATCAGATGAAATTATTCTATGTAGCAAGATACTAAAATCCCTCAATTTATTCCTTTCAAATGTCTGTGGTAAAATCATAATGGTTTAAGATTCAACACCATAGATGAATACAGCTAAATTATTTTAAGTCCTAAAAAACTCTAGACAATATTCAGAACTGTCTTTGTGGCAGGCATTTTTAGAATTTTTGCGTGTACAAAATCCTCAGGTTTTCTTGCATTTCAGCATTCTTACTAGACACACCATAATTATATGTCTTTTTCCATCACTGGCACCAAAACCAAGTTTTTAATTTTCTGGGTCTCCTTCATGAAGAAATGCATCCACTAAGTTATCTGTAGGCCCAGACTGACTAAATCTGCAATACAAGAAGCTCTTTTTTTGTCAAAATTTATCTCAGCAACAGAAGATTTTTTACTATTGCCCTGTTATTTCTTTGCTCTAAGCTGTAAGTGAAGACAGGGAAAAAACTGCTCTAACTGTGGTTATGGATAGAGTTTGAAAAATGAAACAAAAAAGTTAAAGCTTAACATGCAAACACGGGGTAACTTTAAATTATTTCTGTTGGGGAAAAACAAAACTCTGAAAAAACAGTGAAAGGCAAGACTCAAATTAGACAGATAATGGAGTTTGATGGAAAAAGGAGCACACATGCTGGAAGTCAAAAATCAAACAGCAAATATGTGCAAAATGAAAGCTTGCTATAAATTGTACAGAGTGCTGGGGGGTAAAAAAAAGGTAACTCATAATAGAGCTGTATGTACCTATGAATGTATCTATGTATATATGTATATGTGCTTGTATAAGCAAACAAATTATATGCTTATAATATTCCAGACCACCTATGTTCTACTCTACCTGTATCCACTCAGGATTCTTAATGTTTTTCATTTTCTTAATCATTGAAGACTCACACATTCCTTAGGCCTTCGATATCAAAGTCACTTTCTTGCTATTTTACACATTTGTCCAGTGTCTAACAAAGAGAACTCAGGTTTCCACAGCCAGAATCTGGAAGCCAGGGTAAAAAAGTAGTGAGGTATTACCTCTGACACCTCTACAACAGGGACAGGATCTTCTTCAGGTTCAGATTCAGGTCCTCCAAGTGTATCAAGAAGAGCATCCATTGCATCATCTTTAATTTCCTGTATTTTAAGAACATGTGCAAACCATTTTGTTATTTTTTTAAACTGACAAGGGTTTTTACCTTATTGTTGTGGGTTCGATTTGTTCCTTTTTGTCTTAAAAAAATTTTCCCCATAAGTTACTAAGAAACAAAGTGCTGATACTTAGAGGGTACTTGACTAACACAAAAAGACGTGTCCAGGAGGGAAACGATCACACGAAGTTTGGAGGAGGGAAAAGGACAGGGCTGGGGGGAGCTGAGCTTCTTTTTTCCTGCTCTCAGCATCCGAGAGGAGGGTCGGGCTGCTGCTTGCTGCGTGAAGAGTCCACTGTTAACGGAGGGTCCGGTCGGGGGAATTCCACCACCATCCATCATCTGCTCGTGTGCCCAGGAATTCTGAGCCCCTTCCCCTGCCCTGCTGGAGCTGGGCCAGCCCTGTCCAGCCATCACAGCTTCTTCAGCACCGCTCACTTGCCGGGACATTCCCCTCTGCCTGCTGCGGTCCCCCACCGATCCAGCCACCAGCCCAGGAGTTTCCACCGTTCCAGCTTGGTGCTCTCGGGGTCCCAATAGATCAGACTGCCCCGGGCTTGTGAAACAAAGCCTCTCGAGGTTCCTGGTTCTGTTTATTATTAATGCTGTAGTTGTTGTTGTTGTGTGTTTGCCATGTTATACTTACTAGTAAAGGACTGTTATTCCTTTCTCCATAGCTCTGCCTGAAAAGCGTCTTTCTTTTTCTAAATTATAACTGGGAGGGAAGGGATTGGAATTCCCCACTCCTAGAGAGGCCCCGCCCCTCCCTAGCAGATACCTGTCTTTCAAACCAAGACACTTACATATTTTTATACTGTATCTGAAGAAAACAGCCAGCACCAGATTGGTCATTTTGGTTTGGCTTTACCCAATTTCCTTAACACCAAATTACATGACAGAATTAGTACAGCTTTAGTCAAACATGGGACTTTTCTTAACTAGAGAGAGAAAAAAAAAAAAAGGAAATAAAAACCCCCTCAAAACCCACAGTTGTCAGGATGTCAACTAACACAGTTTCACACGCTTTGACATGGGAAACTGAAAAAGTGTAAGGTCACACTTGCTCTATTCAGAGGGAAGAAACAGAAGGTTCATAAAATATGAGATAATTACGTCATATCCAAGTTTTAAACACAGATCACAGAGCTAAGAAAATTATCCTACTAATGTTTCTACTCCACTTCCTCTAGTGATAAGAATCACATTTATTCTGCAGAATCCAGAAGGAAAATCATCTGCTATGCTAATGTCAGATCTTTAAGGCACAATGGAATCTGTTTACAATTGAAATTGAGAATGACAAGCATCTAAACAAGAACAAAAACAAGTAACAGCAGCATATGCCTGTAAATTTTAATTATAAGGTAACTAGAGAAAGAAGGACTATGTACCTCTTTTGATTTTGTTTTCTTGTCCTTAGGAGGAACTGAGGTCTTAACTGAACTTGCTGCTTGTGCTTGCACAATTTCTCCTTCTTTATTTGGTTTCTACGAGTGAGATGAAATTACAAGCAAATTTGCAAATATAGAAAAGCAGCAGGAATTTTTATCTACTTTAAAATGAAATATTATGATAACAGTGTCAATTTTTCCTCACAATAAATGCATGCAATGGCAAGGAAAGTGTCAATACCTCCGTTAGACTTGTCTTCTCCTGAGCAGAAGCAGCACTGCAGGTGAAGTCAGATGACAGGGCCTCTGCAAGCTCATCATCTGTCATTGGCTTCTGAGCAAGGAATTGCAAACCAAGTTATGACCATGAGAAAGTTCAAATATCATCACGGGTCAAGCTCAGTTTACAGCCTGATTATGTCCCACAATTACTCACAAAGTGACCTCACTGGCACAAGTTCTTGACACAATAAAAAATAAAGATGCTTGTCCCCACTGGTAGATTCATGTCTCAGATAAGCTTTTATTTTTAGTATGCCAAACTTCCAAACCAGCAAAATTATGCTGATTGACAGAAATCTCGGTGTGGAAATACAAGCAGTCTTTGCTGAAGGCATTACAGAGAGATTCCTGCTTGCACAGTATTTCTCCCCTTTGTTATTCATATGCCCATTATTTCTGTAAGCATTTATTTGACTTATTTTAGCTTCATCATCGTGGAAATTCCTACACCTTTATTAAAAATATCTGTGTCAAGTTCTATTTAGTTTTATCAGTAGCCAGCTATCTGCCATGCCACATCCCCCTCCCATTGCCTGGGACCTTCGGAGAATAGACAACATTTATATTTTCCTAGGAATCCTGTGATAACTGGGTTATTTTCACCTGGGTTACTTTTGCCTTCCAGTATATAAAAAAAGGTCTTACTTCATCTTGCTCATTTGCTTTCGGTGGGACTACATCTTTGCCATATCCTTTGCTCTAAAATGAGAATTAATTTTGTAGTAAATGGGAAGTAGAGATATCCAATGTTACAGAAAACACACATGAAGAATGTGGTTTTTAACTCACTCACCTTCAACAGTTTCACATACTCTGGAGGGAGACTACCCTCCCGTTTGCCCATTTCTTCCAAGTATCTTGAATATATATCTTCCTGTGAAAATAATGCACATATTAATGTTTGTATACTGTTCTGTACTGAAATAAATTTCTGACAGAGCTACCTACAGTGATACCATCAGAAAGAAAACACATTGACTAGGACACTTCGTAGTGTCTTTCAGTACCTATTGTCATGCACATGCCTCCCCACCTGCTTCAACAGTGCTTATCATCCAGCAGAACATTCCCAGATTCTTAATTTAAGCATTTCATTGTCTCAGATCATAAAATGAATTGTTGAACCTAGACTGCTTTTTAAATATATAGCAATTCCAAAATTTCTGCCATTTTTTTCTGAGCCACTAGGCTTGTAATCTAATTCTTCTTACATGACTCTTCCATTCAGACTCAGAAATTTAACCATTCTTCAACAAATTCCCAAAACTGCATCATCTCTATATTAACAAAACCAAAATTGAAATGTACCTGTGCACACTCTGTTCTAACTCTTCACAGACCACAGCTACAAGTCCTGGACCAATGCAGTAATGAGCAACTACAAATGTAATTTCAGGATGAATCTTCTAAGAAATAAGAATGTGAGGTGCAAGATACCTTAATTTCCGGGCCAGTGTAAACAGGAGTAGTAGGCACATCTTCCTCAGGTCCACCAAGGGTATCTATTAGGCTATCAAGTGCTGACTCATCCATACCAGGCTAAAAAAATAAGCAAACCATTATAGAAGTTACCAAGGTGTGCACAGGGGGGGAAAAAAAAAATCTGAAGCATCTGGTCAATCTGCAGAATACTCCTCGAAGCCAACCTAAAAGCTGTCCTTCAGAAAGACATGTACTTGCCAAATTTTCCAGTGATAATGGTTCTAAATTCTCTGGTGTCATTAATAAGGTATTTTGTATTTGTATATCAATGGATACACATTTATATTCAAATATAACCAAAGACAGGGAATAACTGATTCTAAGTTTGTATAATTTTAAGCTAGCTTCTAAACAAGTCCTATCTGACAACACATGAATAACATACCACTTGTTTTTTACCTCTTCCTTTAGACGGCCCTCCACCATCATACATACCTTGAGGATGTATCAGTACTTCTGCAGTTACCCATTCTTTTTTTTTTCTCCCTGAAACTGAAGTATTTCAGAGAGAGAAGCACCCCCTGAGACATTAGTACAAGTGAAGCCTTTGTCTGGGGCTATGTTTACTAACCTCAGTATTTGATTTGTCAGCAGCAGCAACCACACTTGCACCAGCTGCGCCTGCTCTAGCAGCTGCACCAGACACTGTGGGCATGTCCTCGGACTTTTGCTGGAGAAGAAAAAGAGAAATATTAAGAGATAATTTATTGCAATGTTAAAAGAGAGACAACACAAAGTAAAACAGCCAATGCTGAGGCTGTGCACAGCTTTTTGGACTTAGCAATGGCTGGTGCACAGCACCCAGGTGTTTGGGCAGAGTGAGCTACCACCAAAACAGCTCTATTTCCAGTAGGATTCTCCTGTGGGAAAGAAAGCTTTCTATTTTAAGCAGTCTACTTCCTTCTTTTACTTTCCCAGTGAAAGAAATCTGCAGGGCAAGGACTTTGAGGTCCCTTCCAAGTTTCTTTTGGAAAGCTGTCATTTACTCCTGGTGGCTCTCAGTGCACCATTAAACTCCAGCTGCAAAAGGAGCTCGAATAGGTGGGTTGAAAACTGCTGCAGGCAGGGAGGGGGAGAAGCAACACCACCACACAAAATGCAGACTTCTGCATTACTGACATTCCCATAAGTGTGTTGTAGCAGAGCTGCAGGAGCCCACCGTGTTACCCCGGCCTTGTCACCAGACGTGCACACCAGCAAACCAAAACATCCACATCCTGATGCTGCCACGTGTTTTTCCTTCACATTTTTCCTCCATTTGCCCCATGGAAATGGCCCCTCCCCTGCTTTTTTCCCCAACCTTCCTCACTTTAGGTTTTTCAGAGCCTTGCATTCAGGGGTGACCTGCTACATTCGGAAACAATGCTGCAGTTAGAGGGCAAGGGAAGAGCCTGACAAAGAATCAATGAGAGCTGTGTAGCTACAAGGAACTTAAAAAAAAAAACCAAAAAACTGAGAGAAAAACAGAAGAACTCCAAACACACAGGGACAGGCCTAAAACTGATGTTCTTAATGTCGTTTGCTTAGCCAACAGCTTATCTACACCGTGATTTTTGGGGGCCCAGAAGTCTCACTTGACAATATTCAGTTAAAGAATCCATCTTGATGTGGATTCCTAACATCCCTTCAATAAAATAATGAAAATTGGTTTAAATAATAAAAACTGGTTGTTTCTCTTACAATACCTTTGCTGTCTCTTTGGAGCTTGCTGGTGGAGGCTGGTCAGCCTGAGTTGTAGTTACTTTTCCTGTGTTATTAGGTTTAGAAGCTGTTACCACAGTAGATGGGGTTTGGATTTTTCCCTGTGTGGAGATAAAATATTATCAGTAGTTACAGGGGGCTGGCTTTTTGTTTTTTCAAACTATTTTTTTAAGCGAAAGATGGAAGTAAAATACCAGAAGAAAACCTCATTAAAAAATTCACAGAGAGACAGAGAGAGAGAGGGAGGTAGAAACTACAGAACTTACATCACTGGGGTCCTTTTGCTTCTCTTCAGACAGCTGTTTATTTTGAGAGTCTCTTGGCTGTCATAAAACAAATAAATAAAAAAAGAGATAATTTACCATTTCCACCACTCAATGCTATGGAACATGATACATGCTTGTCCAAACAAGCACAAGACAGATCTGAAGATGGTTAACAGGACACTTCTTGGGCTCTCCTGAAGTTTATGCACAGGCATGTTACTGATCACACGCCCGTTTCATGTGACACAGAAACAGCTAACAGTTCAGCCTCTTTTGTCAAAGTTAGTAAAAAACCAAAGCACAGGAATTCTGCAAAGCTGAAACACAGGTATTCACCTTGTCTGACTGGGTGGTTTTTTTAGATCCTGCTTTGGTTGTCAGTGCAGACTGAAATGTAAACAACATTTATACAGAGATTAATATGCATGGCTATTTGCAGAGGATCAGATTATGTAAAGCAGAATATCAGGCAAGTTCACACTTGTCAGCACACATGCTGTCAAACTACTACACAACAATCTTGCAGTTCACAACCTCCAAACACAAGCTGCCAGTGATTAAAGAGCACTCCAGTGTGTGCAAACATCCACACACAGACAAACTCATTCCTCATGTGGGGGATTGAGAGGGAGAAATGTTAAAATATAGTAACCAGTTTGATACCAAACCAAAATTGCCACTAGCAAATTCTAAAATAGCCTCAAATATTATTTAATGACTTTTTTCACTAATTTATCAATAAAATAATTATAATGTAATTATAAAAATACACATAGTCCTGATGGAAAAGACATTAATTACTTAGATTCAACAGTACATACACAGGGTGGGATATGGTTAGTTAATATCCTTATACTACATACAGCAGAAATTTTCTATTTTTGCTCTCCTCTGTAACCTTGTAATGCTCTTATTTTACAACAGAGCTGGACAACCTGGCTAGGATAGTATTACATGGCTGCATTTCCAGGGTTTACACCTGAAAATCTTCTGCAGCCATGCCACAAAATCAATTCCTGTGATTAATTCAAAGTACAGTAAGCAATAAATTACAATAGTAGGAACCAAAACTGAAAAATTAAATTGTTGTGTCTGTTAAGAAGAGAGAAACCCAGCCTCCTCACCATATTTTTCTTCCTGTTTTTTCTTGCTACTTCAGCTGCACTATGAGCAACACAAAAAAGAGCTTTTCATCTGCCAAACATTCATTACCATTTGGTATCACCCAGCTTCCTTTTTCTGGCTGATCACACAGAGAAATTTGCTAAGTTTGTTTACATTTTGTTATGCAAGTACTCACACCCTCACACTGAACTGCAGACACTTGGCTGGGAAATCCTGAGCACACATTAAATGCAGATGCCTGGGCATAATACTGGCAAAAGTCTCCAAGCTTTAAGGGACACACCTCCACACTCAAGTGGGGAAATACTGATGTAGAGGGAGAAGCAAAAAATTATCAAAGTAAGAAAAATATATTAAAAATAAATATTTTTAAAAAATCATCACTTAAGGTCACAGATTCCCACTCTCTCCCTAAATACCTTGTTTTGTATTTTGTCCTGATGCCTAAAAGCTGATTAAAGCACAGCAACTCTCAGGTTCAGTCATGCTTTATATACTTTATATACTCCCACTTGTGTGTCTTTATTACATGACTACTGTTACCTCAAAGACACACATCCATCTTTGTTCCTGTATACAAAATAATCCTGTTATGAAAGGATAATCCAAAATTTTCCTAGTTTTTATGATAAATTAAGGTTGGGTGTGTTTCTGTAACATCTACAGCAAAGAGTAATCAGACATGAGGTGTCCTTCAGCAGCAAAGTGCAAAAAATGTAACAGAAGTGCAAAGATGATGTACAAGAAATAGAGAGTTTGACTTTTCTTGCTCTGGGACTACTGTCTGCTCAGAACTCTTAAGTACCCTGCTGTCAGAGCACAAATTCAGGTTTTTATTATCTGCCTTTCAAAAGAACACTAAACACACCTTAGTTTTACAGAACCATAAAATATATGTACTTGCCCTTCTGCCCACACCCAACAACACCTGTACAGAACATTGAATACAAACTCTCAACCTGCCAAACCAGTTAGGAACAACTGCAAGTCTTCTTTTTTATACGGTAAATATTATTTTACTTAATACTTTATACACCTTCTGTGTGAGGTATGCATCATTCACTGTTCTTTTGTAATGTTTAAAAATGCAGAATTGCCCATACTCTAAATTTATGTTTGGTGATGCCGAAGAATAAATGGACCCATATAGGCAAGGATTTGATTCAAGACTTGCACACAAAAGCATGCTGAGGCCACAGTAAAACACATGATTATAAACACCTGCTCACACACAGAGACTCATCTATTTAGATACACTTTTAGCAATTACAAAGTTAAAATCTATTTTAAAAAAGTCAAACAAAAAACAGGCAATCAAACCAACAATTTTAGTACTAGACTGTCCTAATTCAGATGAATTGTTCAGCCATCCTTTAAACAGAGTCAGCTGTGAGCAGTCACAGACTGAAAACATGGCATCAATTGATGGCATGCACTGAACTCCTACGGCGAAAAAGATATTCCATTTCTGCAACTGCCTGCTTCCACCTGCACTGTGCCAGGATCCAATAGGATACATTTTAAACTGAGTGAAAAATGGTCTGGAAATTTAAAAAAAACCACTTTTCCACTGGTTCCCTGGCTCACAATGCAGTTGCACAAATACTTGCAAAAGGAAGACGGCTGAAGGGGATGTGTTTGCGACAGTGGCTGTGGCAGCACCCTGTTTTCTCCAACCCTGCAAAATCCACAGGGTGCTGGCTCTACACCCTGGTCCTCCAAACTCTCCACCTAACCCCAGGCTTTGCCTACAGAACAAGAAATTCCATTTGTTCCTCTGCCACAGTGAACTCAGGGCTTTCTCAGAGAGGCACAATGCTGAGGTAAAGGATACACACAGAGAACTGAAGGTTAAGGAGTGGTCCAGAGCATGTTTAAGAGCAGTGGCACACTAGAGAGACTTCGGGAAGGACAAATGAGACATGGTTATAGCAGGCAATTAGGAAAGATCTGTTAATTTGCAAGAAATTTAAGACTAGAAATTGAAATGACTCAGCAACCTTACTTCTTGTCAAAGAAGTCTACTGTCAAAAATGCAAATGACTGGTTTAATCCAACAGAAGAAAGACATTAATAATACAGCAGACATTAAAAGAAACCATTAATTATGTTACACATGCAAATGCAGGCCACTGTTTCAAAGGGATTTGTGTTTACCAGTCTTACAGTGCTGAAGCATGCCTCTGCTACTCTATTTTTGGCTCATTTAACACATTCTTTTGAGAGTTGTTCTAAATTTCAAGTAGGTAAAGTCCATAGCTGTCTGGGTTAGACCATATGGAGAACCACAGCATTAATGAACATGACACAAATGAGTTTGCCCACAAACACAACAGGGAGGAAAAACCAGAGGCTGGCAGATGCTTTCATTTGTGAGTAATGATGATGGTGCACAAACGTAAAATTTGTTTAATTGCCATTCAGCTCTTAGAGGTGCATGTGCATGGAAGAAAAGGGTTTTAAAAGGCTGAGTGGAATGTAATGGCTAAGTTCATATGCAGAGATGGAGATGCAGGCCAGAACAAACAGAGACAAGAGGAAAAGGCTCTCACAAAGAAACTTTCCATTTGATAGATGGAAAAAAAAAAATAACCATGAAGGTGACCAGACCTCAGCTCTGACTGTGCCAACATGCTGTAGGTGCTCAAAAGCTGCCTGGCAGGGCCTCCAGCAGTGCCATTTACCTGCAGAGCTGGCTCTGCCTGAACCAGAGCACCTGCAGGGACCTCTCCCACCCTCACCTGTCCATGCACCCTTTACTGGCATTTACACAAGGCGCAGGCAGCCCGAGCCTTTACCACCACACTGCTGACCTGCTGCAACATCCAGCTTTTGTTGTTTTTGCAGTTATGGTTGTGGAAAATGGAAGAGGTGGGGGGAGAACCATTAATCATTTGTTTAAACCACACATATAACTCCTGTTAGGCAACATGAGGATGATGACTCTCTCCTAACAAGCAATGGACAGGACTGATGATTCAGCCCTGACACTGAGGAAGCCCCAGTCATACAAGACAGAACAAGCGTGAAGGGGAAAGGCAGGGGAGCTGTCAGACAGAGAAAAGTAGGAGATTAATGAGAAAATGCAACTGTACATACAGAGAGAGCTGAAGCTCATCCTGGGTTTGTTGGGTATGTGAAAAATCATCACATGGTAAATAACCATGCAGTTACACTGGGGGGAGCTATACACATGTCAAAAAACATGACAGAGCTAAAATTAAACAATTAATTTTCTTTTTATTGCTGTTGTATAAACTTATGGTTGCTTTGAATAGTACTATTTTAGATTTTTTTTTTTTTTCCAGAGGAAACTAAGCTACAGATAACAAATACAGGTAAAGTTACTCAGTTTACTCAGTGTCAAAGTGTTAAAAAGAAAATTCCATTGCTTCATACATGGGCCATGCAAGCGTGGTTTTCTTCTGAAATTCTTACCCTAGTTTCAGATGGCTTCATAATTTTTGGTTTTGATGCATCCGCAGAAGGAGACTCCTTCGAAGAGAAAGAAAACACAAAGAACAAAAAACAAAAAACACAACCTTTACTTTTGTAATGAATACTTACATTAAGCAAGTATAAACGATCTGAATTAACTTGTTATCCAGACGAAAGTTAAGAATAAATTATTTCTGAAAGTTAGAGTTATTATGTCAAATCTTTTGCCTGGCCTGTATTTCTACAATACATACATGTAGAATTTTGACAGTTTGATGATGCCCACAGACCTTCTTTAAACATTATTTTTTCTCCTCTAACATGTACTGACAGCAAATTTTCCGTCAATCCTGCTCTAACATGAAGCACATATACTTACTTTGCAGGATCCATCCACACTTCTTTTTTACTTTTTTTAACAAAAAATTTGCCTTTGTATTTACTGGTTTGTTACAGAAAAAATTTAATACTAAAGTATCAAACTCAAATATGTCAAGATAAAAAGGAGTAGTTAGTATGTCCCCCCAGTGTTCCTATATATCATCTGACTTTTTTGGAACTCCACAAAAGGATCTTGTCTGTTCTCTGGCCTTCAGGGATGTCAATCCAAAAACACCACGGTGTATTTCTCTTGTGTCTGTATCAAATTTCAAAGCCCAGAACATTTCAGTTGTCTCATCAATACTTTATAAAGAAGTAATACTCCTCTATTCCTGCTTGACACTCCTCTGCTTAAAGGTGTATTTTGTATTTTTACAGACACTCATAGCTGTATTCTATGATTCTGTGATTTGCCATGTCTGTCAAAGTAACACATTCACAGGTCACATTTAAACTTACAGCACAATTTATCAATTTTTTTACTTTTTCTCTTGTCTTCTCTTCCGTTTTTATATTATTTCTGTTTACCATGCTACTTGAAAACACACACACAGAGTTTGAATGAACAGAAGCCATATTACTACTCTACACCCCAGCATGGTTTCTTACTTCCACATGGAAAAATTTTTAATTTTCCTAACTTTTTGCAGCACAAGCATTTCTCAGCAATAAGGGAAATGCTTTATTGAATTTAAATTGCACAGTATGATGATGACAGTATGGTCTCCCCACCAGCTTAGTTGGTGTCTCGCACACCTCAGTGAGAGGTTTGGCTGTTCTAAATATATATATTATAGAGAATCTGCAGTTGTCACACTGCAGAAAAGTAAACAAGTAAAAAAATATCTGCTTCCATATACAGATTGACTATTTAATAGATAGGAACTTTTGCATGGGTGGAGACACACATAGGAATGTACAGAGCCTCCCACATTAGGGCTGAGAATGAAAGTTTTTAATAACCTTTTACTTTATTCCCACTACCATCATCAGGTAACCTGCTGGCAACACGGTATTTTTTCTTAATTTGCTCTTTAACAGTTTTTTCTCTCCTTTTCTTTCTTCTGCAAGAAATTAATCTGACTTCCTTCTGCATGACTAACAAGTAGGTATCTGTTCTACACTTTCATATTAGTCACCACAGTCCCTGTCTGTTAAATAATAAAAACTTTTATCTAAGCCCTTCTCCCTTCCAGCCCCTAGAAAACTACCAAGCCACTGTCTTAGAATGCACTGAAAAATTCTTTTTTCCCGTGTCTGAGCACAGCAGCACCACCACAGCCTGCAGTAATGAGTGAAAACCTCCCAAAACCCCACCTGCTTCTTCCTGCCCCATCCAGCTGGAGGGCAGTGACCAGGAGAAGCAAAAAGGTCAAGGATGGGGGTACTTGTGGAGAAAGAAGGAGCAGTTTGAAAACAGAAAAGAACCCAATGCCTGGCTGCTGACCAGTGTCTGTGGAGGACACCAAGCCATCCTCCCTGGGGACACTCAGGGTTAATTCAGGAGAAGAAAGCCAAGCCCTGAGGAGCCAGAGGAGAAATGCAGGACAGGTGGGAAGAGCAGAAGGACCAGCATGTAGAGTTTTGCTTTACTTTGCCCACTTCCTGCTCAAGTTCCACAATAAAGGCCCACAGTTTTCCACTCTCTCTCCAAAAAGCGCCACTCCAGGGAAGAAGCAGGGTCATTGTTCTCCCAGCCCTTCAGCCAGCAGGGTCTGAAGCCAGGCTGACAACGCCAAGAGGCTGCTGAGCTCCAACCCCCCTGGCTGGTGTGGTCACCGCTGTACCACCTTGTCACCATCAGCCTGGCTCTGGGATCAGTATCTTACCACACGTTGCTCTGGTGCTCCTGTCCCCAGGACCCTGCTCTGCCACCAGCTGTGCCCAGATGTTTGTGACACAGCTCCACAGAGGGACTGCAGAAGGTATGAAGCAACACAGGGACATGTGTCAGGCGTGGAGGTAAATACTGAAGTGCTGCCTGGCAACTTGGCAACAAAAACCTCCTGACGCAGAGCTGCTGTGCGGCTGTGGCACACCCAGCTCGCACCCCAGGATGGTCAGCCTGAACACTCCCTCTCGGGAAGGCTGGGGTGTCAAACAGCAAGGGCTTAACCAGATCAGGAGGCTGGGGCAGAGAAAGTCAGAGGATGCCGCAAAAGGAGAGTGGGGTGCCCTCTGGGCTGTCAGGGATCCCTGTAGGGCAGAGCAGGAGGGAAGAACTAGCATGATCAGTGCTGGTTCCCCTTCTTCCTGCAGCTGCACCCCCGAGGGTCCTGCCTGAAACCAGGCATGGGTTCTTGAGGGTGCTGTGCCAGCCCTAGTGCCCTGTGAGTGAGGTGCAGGAGGGATCCCAGCCTGGGGGATGGCTAACACACAGCTCTTGTGTGAGCTGGGAGGCAAATCCACAGCACGGCAACCAGGACCTTTAATAGTCCACCAAGAGCTGCTCCCTGCCTAAGACCCCCGAGACCACCACAGCAGGGACTTGACATACAAGGAAGATGCTGTTACAAGACAGCACTGATTAAGCCAAGACTGATTGATCACTATTAATTACCACACCCTGCCAGCAGAGCTGCTAGGTGACCTGCAGTGTGGGGATCAGTCTTTGCACAGGAGCTGACCAAAGGACCTCAGGTGCTCCTGCATTAGAGGATGGCTTTCTGGGGATGGCTGATGAAAAGATCTGGGATCTAATTTGATAGAATTAAGAGAAGGAATATCCTTGGAAACTCATTTGTCAAGTTAGCAGGGCAGTATTCATGCTGTGGTTGAAAGAGAACTGTCACAGATGCCAAGCAGTGGGTTAGCAAAACAAAACAAAACCACAAAAAATTGGTTATCTGGTCTCACTATGAGTATCACAGAAATTTGCATGAAAAATAAGGAGAAAAGAGAAGAAGGAAATAATGGTGACAACATCAAAATAAAAAAAATATTGAACAGCTCAGAGGTCTGGAGGCAGGTGGCCTCTGGAAAAATAAAATAACAGGCAAAAAAAATCCATGGGTGCTCTCCATTTCACAGAAAAATCATTGAAACTACCCCAAGTGTAGCAAGAGCTAACATCAACTAAAATTATAAATTCTGGAAATTCGTAAGGAATATTCATCAGGCTGAGGAAGGTCATTGCCCAACCTCAAAAAGAGGCACGATGCACCGGGTAGAGACCTTTGAAACCAGAAGAGATGCTTTACCAAGCAACCCATACAGAAATGCTGAGATGACAACAAGAGGATAAATAAGAATCAGCAAGAATAAAGCAACAAACCTCCAGAGGAGGACACACTGTCACTGCAACTTTTCACTTTACCTGAGGCGACATTTTCTTGAATAAAATGGGGAAATTGGTCTGTAACACTGGGTTACTATCTTGCTTTCAGACAGCTGAATAAAACAGAGCTCCTGATCTCTGACACTGGTGGTAGGTTGAAGGCAGCAACACAAGAACCCAAAACAACACCAAACCCTTCTAGGCAGGCAGCAATACTGACAAAAACATGCAAAGGCCATAGTGTCACAGACTGAGATTCTGCTACAAAAACAAACAAGGGAAGAGGAATCTGGGGAAAACTAATCTGTTGCTGTGACAACAAATATAAATGTAAAATACAACTTCCAAGCTCTTTGGTTTGAGCTTCTCTAGGTCAAGTGCTAGCACAATTTTCACCATTACACTGCAGCAGAGATGAATACTGAAAGATAAGAGGACAGGTTTAGGGGGAAAAAAAAGAAAAAGTATGTATGAGGGACTTAGTGACAGGAAAAGGCCAGCCACCACCCAATGCTTTGTACTCTGGTCAGGGCCCCAAGGAAATGGGAAACAAGAAAGTGACTTAGCCTTTAATAATCTCTCAGGTCTGTGCTCAAAGATCTCTTCCTTCTGGAGAGAAGAATCACTCTGAGGCAAAGGCTACCTGGACAAATCAGGCACCTCCAGCTCTAGCAGCCTTTGGAGGAGCTTATATAAACGTTTTTAGAATGATCTAGCTGAATTCAGTCTAGCACAGAGGACTGAAGAGCTACCCAAGTTCTCTTGTGAGTTAATGCCTCTTTAGTATGATTGAGCTGAGACTGCTGCTCAGGCTTAGAGCTCACAATACTTATGATTTCACAATTACTAACTCACAGGGTGTGTAATGCAAGAGAAAACCTAATCTACCTGGGTAGGAATGGCTGCTTCTTTCCATGAATGGTCCTGATACTGAGCTTTAATTAATGGCACTTGTAAGATGGGGGCAGCAAAAGCTCTTCAGAGAGCCATTGTGTAAAATAATGGGTTATTTTGCTGAAGTGTGAAATACCACTTGAGCTGTTAAGAGGTTAAACCTCTCACTAGCTTTGATGGTGTGTGGCAAGGGCTGCGCAGCCCTCTCGTCCCTGGACGCACAGACAGGAGGCAGAAGGTGGGACAGGGATAGCACCAAGCAGGTGTGTGTGCACACATACAAATAAATACATAAATCTATAAACATGTGTATTTAAAGCTACACTGCATCTCAGACATGCAGCGACTTAAAATGGGAAAAAAGATTAATCATTAACTCATTATATATTTTTTATTGTTAGAGTATCCTACAATAGCTGAGTTAAAAATTTACAACCTTGAGTGTTCGTGTGTCATTTTCCATTCCAAGTAATTTTGGAAATATCCTACTATTTTGCAACTGCTACTCTTATATGCAGTTCTGCTATTATATTTCTAAGAAAAACAACAGTTTTTTAAGATAAAGATAAAAATACACACAACAACCAAGAAAACAATATTCTTCTCAAGATTTCAAGCTCTCAGTTAATTTTTTGGAGGTTTAATATTAAGAACCCAGTGAAATGGAAGAGCAGGATGCAGGTTGCTAGCTAGTACCTGTGTATTAGTCAGACACTGGTGTAGTTATGCTGTCCTGTTGTGATTAGTTTCTTTGTAGAAGCAATGAGAACCATTTCCAAATTATCTACCCTGCAATTTCTGATGGCTGACTTTGCCCACGTGTAAGTCCCCTTTCATTTCTAAAGCCCACTGTCATCACTGAAACCCACCAACACTGCATGTTACAAAAAAAGTCTCCTGTCCCTGCCAGCCACTGAGGGCAGGTGGGGGAAAAAAAAATCCTTGGAGGACAGTTCCAGTTACTTTATGTAGCTCTATTCTAACTCGATCTAAAACTCTTTGCCAAAGTTGTTATTTTGGCTGGTTTTAAAATTCATGCTACTGTAGTTCAATTCATCAATATACCTGGTTTTAAATACCTATCTTTGAAAAAGAAGACTCAACAAGTAGAAATCTGGTCTCTGGAGATGTTTCCTTGTGCTTTTAGCACTCAATAAACTCAGCTGGTGTGAATATAACCGAAAAATATCTACAGTCTATTACTATCATTATAGTTCAAATTTCTGCAGCTACTACTGTGGAAAAGAATATCACTAAAATTTCATTATTCTGCCATTTTCTCATCATGCAGAACAAGTATTTGCAACAATTATTATTAATCTATACCCAGAATCAAGATCAACTACCATTTAGAGATGGTAAAAGACACAGAGGAAATACACCATTTCCTCATGAAACAAAAACATGACAATTTTTTAAAGGAACTGGTTTGAACCAGTCCATTGAGGTGCTCATTAGCTTGTAAAGACTCTTGTACTGCTGAATTTATTGGCGGTCATGGAACATTGAGCCAGACAACTTCCATTACACAGATACTGGTTTCTTCTACTTTGAATACTAGAATAAAATTTCTGCCATTCTGGCATAGAGTTGAAACTTCAATACTTCACTGTGGAATTTTATGCATCAGCTAAAGCTGGTTAACCACACTAGCCAAATTTAATGCAACTGGTTTTTAAGGAGTGTTTTTAGAGACAACCTACTTGCATTTGAATTTGTTCACACTAAACAAAATGTTATCAAGTACATCAGTAAGATCAGTATTTTATTTACCACAGTGTAGAACAATGCTTCACATCTCCCAGAAACTGCCAAACCATATTCAGGTGAGAGGTCTGTTTTAGGATGTTCGGATTGCAGCAACCTAATTCAGGCCCAAGGCTTAATACCGGTATGTTTTTCTTTATTTCAGCAACTGTTAAGACTCTGAAACACCTTTATGCTGGAACAAAACACAACTGAGACCAGTGAATGAAATTTCACCTTAATTAATTTTTGTACTATTTGACTCTTCCTTTAACTTCCAACACCTCAGTTTTGCTCATTTATATACAGGAAGTTAGGACTGTCAAAAAATTTGTAAGTATCCCACAGCTGATGGCATGAAGCATGTTTGCTTCTTTTGGAAGAAGAGGGAAAGAGTTAACTAGTTGATCACAGGTCACGCACAGTTACTATACAGCAAGAGCTTTACATACTCACAGTTCAATTTGTGGCCATGAGAAATTACTTAGACTCCTTAGTCTCGCAGCTTGGCTTACTGCTTCAAAGCCATTACTATACACAAAGGCAATTTCTATTGAATGTCCTTCCATGATACTGGAAGTGATCTGGAAACAAAGCCAGATTTCATCTGCTGCCTTCACATTCTGTGTGTCTGCAAGCAGACCACTTCAGTATCTCAGGCTGCACAATCCTTGTTTCTTTTAAATTAATCAACCATCAGCTTTACACTCCCCATTCTTATTTCTCCTTAAAGCATGCACTTCAATTACCTCCTCCTGGAAACTTCCCGTTTCTGTGACAATAAATTCTACAAGCTGGCATGCTCTAAAATTTCACTTCCATTCAGTCATATTCAGATATTAAGAAGCAGTGCCCCAGTCCTGTCAAGCCTCTTCTCAGGTTCCCACTCTGCACAAGAGAGAATTACAGGAATATATGAGCCAGTCACTGCAGATAAGTTCTCCTGTTTTTGTGGGTAGCTCAAATCTTCTTTTCAGTTTTGCCTCATGTGACCATTTAGCATTTGGCTGCAACTTTTCCAGCCAACTGTTGCCATTCTATGCATGCTGTTTCAAACACCAGAACATTCTGCAATTATCTGCAGCAGCAAACTGCAGGCTGACGAATAAACACCAGGAAAACAGGAGATTAGGTGCCAGACACATGCCACGCTGCGCTGCTGAGCTCAGCTAGGATTTGTGTCATTTGGTCAGCAGTGTCACGCAACACTCTACTGTGCAGAGCTGGGATGCAAAGGGGAATTACAAACAGAACCAGGAAGTCACAGAGCCAGGGAGTCATAAACAGAGCCAATGTTCTCTGAAGGAGAGTTGAAAAAGGCACTGAAGTTACGTAGAGTTACAACTTCCACTTGAGTCTAAAGGTCTCTGAGGTTATGCACTAGATTACTTTTACTGCAACAATCAAGCTAGGCAATATCCAATGTGAGAGCAGCACTCAGAACAGGAAATTTGTTTTTCAGTCCCAGAATGCAGAGAAAATGGAAAGGGAAAAATATCCATGAATAGCTGTATGGACTGACACACACATGGCTATCAAAATGAATGGAGAACACAGCAGAATAAATAAAAACCACTAAAACAAGGAATCTTAATAGAACTTGGCTGTTAAAATATCATCTAAGGGCAATGATGCATAACCAGGGGTGGTGGTGGTATGTTGCTGGTCTTTGTTCCTCAATCATTTTAGAAAATTCCAACATTGTTTTATTATTCCCACTTAAAAAGAGGCAGATTGGGGAACTTATTCCTTCAGCATTGGCTTCAATTCAAAATCACTTCAGAAGGGCCTTCAGCATGCTCTGGAGGAATAACTACATTATAGTTCAGTTAAAAAAAATGAAACCTCCATTTTGGTGATGTTTTATCTAGCGTCATAGCAGTGGTACCTCCTGGGGATCAAAAATGTTCATTCTCAAGTTGGTTCCAGCATTTCTGCTGGGCATGGCATAAAGGCATGCACAGACCTGACTTCTTCCATAAAACCAGCATAGTTTCTGAGCCTTAAGGAGCTTCCTTTGGCAGAAGAGACTCTGGACAGAGCCCAAAAATGTTAATGAGCACAAGCATCTTACTCTCAGGGAAACAAAGGGCAGAAATATTGACAGTGGAGAGGCTGGAGACCAACTCAGTGGAACAGTTTCTTTGCTTTCTGGAGATAAAGCTTTCTCCTCTCCCCTCACTCCCAGTCCTCCAAGAGCCACCAGGGCAGCACAGCCTTGCCCAGAATTCAAACTGGGAGTGTCTCCCTCACGTGCAAAGCTCTGCAACCAGAGTCATGAGGAAAAACTGGTCATGGAGCTCATTCTGCAACTCCAAAATCAAAACCAGAATTTTCTGCAAGCTATACATACCCTATGTATCTAACCACTCAAAGGAAAACAAAACCAACCAACAACAAAACAACAAACAAACAAAAAACAAAACAAAAACACACACACACAAAAAACCCAAAACAACAACAACAAAAAAAACCACAAAAAAACCCCCACACCCACACCAAACAAACAACCCTCCCCCCGCCCCCCCAGAACCCCAAACGAAAAAAGTACTGGGTTATATAAAAGGCTCAGTGCAACAATTGTTAGTTTAGAAAAGAAAATGTCTAATGCAGAAGTGTCCTGGTTTGGGACAAGAAGCTATTATAAATTGTTTTATATAAATCTAAAAAATAAAACATTGAGGAAACTAGTTACAAAAAAAAAAAAAAAAAAAACCACAGCAGAGCTATCTGCAATGTTTAAAAATTCTGGGCTATTTCATACACTACTTTAACTGTCTTCGAAGGAGAGACAATATTACCAACAATAATCAAACACTGGCATAACTTAAGCAATGCCTATCTACCTAATTTTCACTACTGCAGAAACAATACAATTTCTTGAAAAGTACTATTTTTTCCCAGATGTTTCAGCATCTTCTAGATCATATATTTTTAAGTGCAATAAACTACTGATACCTGAGAACAGTTCAAACAAGAAGTTGCTTTTGCAGATTACCACACCCTGACTATGCAATACCCTGTACAGGCATACAGGCTCTGCATTAGTATGCCAAAAAAATCACGCAGGTCTCGGAAGCCAGAACAGTGTGGGCCACGAGCAAGGAAAAAATACCAACCCCACCCCAAAACAAAAATACAAATACAGAACAACTTAGACAGCGCTTTTAAAGCTTGCTCTTCCTTGTCCCGCTCTTCTCCAAACTGCTGTGTCACGTGGTGTCTGAACAGACTGTTTCCAGTATATTAAAATAAATTCAAAAGCTTAATAATGACACACTGCTGTGGAATGACACAAGCCTGCTGACAGGGGAGTCATACCAGAAAGCCCTGGAGCCGGCAGCTTGTGTTGTCGTAGCCCACAAAATCCCAAGAGGGGGAGAATGGGGACAAAAACAAAACAAAAAGCCAACCAACCAAAACAAAAACAAAACAAACCAAAACAAAAAAAAAAAATCCAAACCAAAACAAACAAAAAAAGTACTACAATATCAACACTAACAAGCGTCCGGCAGAGGCAGTGGGAAAGCAAAGCAGGAAGAGCTGACTTACTCGGTGGACGTGCGGCTCCCGTTCCCCGCAGGGCCGCCGGGACTCGGCCGCTCCTCCCCCCGGCGCTGGGCCTGCGGCGGTCGCTTCCGGGAGCGGCGGGCCCAGCCGAGCCCTGGGCGCGCTGGAGTGCGGAGACACGCAATCCCCACCCACCAGCACAGGGAGGCCACCCAGACCAGCAGGTTCGGGCTCCCACACTGAGCCACAGTGAGCAAACCCCTCCTGCTCCTTCTGGGGTTGCTCCTGGAGCTGGCCAGACCAGGGTGCCCCAGCAGGGACAGCTGTCACTGAGCTGTCACTGAGAACCATGCAGCAAAAGCAAGGGGCGAAGCTAAATTCAGCACTTTTCCACCTTTTGATTTCTCAGCACTGGTGCCAAGGGAAGGAACCCACTCATTTTCCCTCAGCAGAGCAACAGCTCTATTACGAGTTTACAGTCTCTAAATTTGGACTGATTACCTAGACTCTCTGAGTACATGAGAGAGTAATTGAGATGGTTTAGGCCACTTAATGCCTAACCTGACTGACTAGCGCTATTTTTAAGCATAACAAATCCAAATAATCTGTGTTAGTTTAGAAATTAGGAGGTGCTTCTTGAAATACCAATAGTGATCTGCTCTTGAATTTCTTTTTGCCATATAATCAAATTTTCAGTATCTGTAGTAGTATGGAGAGGAGTTTTTTTTAAAAGAAAAAGCTCCTGTGCCACTAACAAAACCTTCAGCCACTTTTTCATACTAGCCTCTGCATTGCCTTTTATCTTGAGCAAATAATAAGAAATAAGTCAGCCCTGGAAGAGAATGAGAAAGGGATAAACATCTGCAGACTGATGAAGAAAATATCCCATTTCTGAGTGAAGTATAGATTTTTTTTTGTGAAAGGATTGTACTATTTTGACCACTGCACAGGCCTGCAAGTTGCAAATCCTGTATCTTTACACAAAGCCAGCTCTTCCACATAGGAGGCACCTTCTGTATTCCAGCAGCTTCCAATTTTTGATGTTTAGGTCTATTTTTAGCATGCTGCTGCCACCGAGAAAGCCAGCACTGTTCCCCACACAGGCACAGCCCCCCTGATTTTCATGTGCTGCCAACAGCCCTGAGGTCAACTTCCAGGGTAAGCCCCATGATTTGCCACAGTCCTGCTGCAGAACATCTATAAACTGTGAATCTGTGTCATGACATGCACCTACCCCAGAGAGAACATGGAAACGAAGTCCTCAGATAACCTGATTTGTTTTTTTTCTGAATAATCTCAAATTTTAGAGATAGTATTTCCAAACTTCACAATGTGACTGGGAATGTAATAGTAAACTTATGCATTTGTGCGGACATTCCCAAACAATCCTGTGACTTCAGATGTCTTCTACTCAAAAATTTCTTCCTTGACAATAAGGTACCTCTGCAAAGCTCACAAAATAAAGATTTGCTGGAAGTTAATAAGGTGTGTAGCATAAAAAAAAAAAAAAACAACCCACACTGATATTAGGTGTTACTTTTGATGATTAACTAGATAAGTTTGCCTGCTGCAAGAACAGTAGGGATTTCACTCAAAGACACCTAGCAACAACTCTTCTTTTTCCTTGTTTTCTTGTTTGTTGCATGAGAAAGCAGAGAGAATTCCCCTTCAAAACACTGTTAATTTGGGTGCCAGCTAAAAGTAATTAACTCTAAATTCATTAAATCATTAAGGTCAAGAAGCTTCTTCTGAAAATAAGTCTTAACTGCAATTCCACCACTGTTGTTGAGCTGTCCCAGCACTGCTTCAACAGTCCATGAAAGTAGCACAAAGATTCTTACTTCTCTAAGCTATAGCAGTGAGCCAGAAAAAGAAAATAATTACTCATTAGGAGCAATGAAAAAAAAAAAAAAATCTGCTACATAAAAAGCAGCAAAACATCATCTGTTATCAACAAAAATACCATATAAGAACACAAAGATCCAGGAAGAGTGGCTGGATCCAGCTGTTCAAGTATTAATGCCTTCTATTAAATAGACATGATCGAACACTGAGGTGGGAATTGGCTTTCCTGACGGCTGTGGAACTGGCAAAATCTTCATTAAAAGCTGTAAAAAGGAAACACAGCAGCACTGGCAGGAGACCTTCTGCAGAGGAAGAAGGTTAGCTGAGTTTTTCCTCCTCACTGCTGCCTGCTAATCTTGGCAGCCATGACCTGGTTTGTGCACCTTGGCAGTCAGTGTGTACATAGAAGAGGCTGCTCTTAGGCAACCCAGTAAACATCCCTGATGATGACAGCTTTACCTGAACTTCCCTAATCACGCCATTTACTTGACAAGTCAGGTGCTCAATGAAAACCCCCCTGGTACAAACCAACATTGAACCGGACTACCCTATCAAAGAGGAAAAAAAGATTTGTCACAGAAACAAAGGAGTCAGAACACCTGCTTCAGTGAAGCGTCTCTAAATTATTAATTTAGATTTGAGTCACATAAAAACTGGGCCCATCCAGATTGCTGACTGAGCCTCCTGAGTGCCCTTAGTGCAGAGGAGGAGGCAAGAGAGGCAGCACACTTCTTGCACGCCCACAGGGACACTTAGGCAGCCAATTAACACCCCTCTAAGAACACACAGAGCCAAGGCAGTGAGTAAATACCGGCAATTCCAGGAATGTGCACACCCAGAGCAGCCTGAGTTCTTTTGCATGTTTTATGGAGGATATATAAATCTGTACTATTTCCTGTGGCACAGTGACTCCGTTTTAAGCTAACAGTTAAAGCAACAGTAACTATATAAAAAGTATCATGAAAACAAGAGGGATAAGCTATTACTGTTCAGACCGAAGGTGAATGACTACCCAGAAGGCAACATCCTCCGGCTGAGAAGAAAAGATACAAAGTTACAGGCAAATTTACGTTTTTTTAAAGAAGCACAGGATTCACAATGCAACGAAAGATTTCACATTTCAACAGCTCTCCACAAGCAGGGCAGGCTAGAGAAGGACCAGCGATTTAACCAGCAAACTCAGAAGCACCAGTTTTCAGTGGATGGGAGACCAGATTTGTAACAATCTGGGAGATCCAAAGACCTCTGCCATTCAGGTAAATCCACCTCCTCTTTCTGATTCAGTTTGAAAACCTGGAGGTCAGCTAGAGGAAAGATGGATATTCAGCAGTCACCTCCAGAGATGGGTCAGCGAACAATGTACACAAGATTAGCACGACCAAAACAAGGCCCAAGTCTGATATCAACTGAAACTAAGAGAGATCTTGTATGAAGGATCACATTGGAAAAAATTACATCCCACTAAGACTCCACAGGATGCTGCAAAACCTAAGGCTAATACTGATTTTTGCCTGTTAAAAGGATTTTACGAATGTTCCAGCCCAGGACCTTCCTGCACAGTGACCGAAGTCCAATGCTGCTGCCCATTATGTACCTGCCCAGAACCTGGGATCTCTGCCCAGGCTGAGGGATGTGGTTAAAGGAAAAAGCAGCAGCAAAGCCTGGAGACACCCCAAACACACCCCAGAGACACACACAACCCTCATCACAACCTCCCTCCATCACGCATCAATCAGGTTTGTCTCTATATTTTCTCCTCTGACCACACATTCCTAAGGGAGCAGACAGTCTTCTTCCACGCACTCTTCAACTGTTGTTGAAGAACAATGAACATTTTTAACTCCCTTAGGAAGGAAGCAGTGTTCCAGCTGAGGCGGTAATGATCCTGGAGGCAGGTGATAGAGGTGTGACACACCTACAGTTTTGTAGAGACAGTACCAAAATTCAGAACACCTTGGGCTTTGTCTCTGACATAGTGCACTAAAGAGTCTGTAATAAGGAATACCGACAAATCCTTCAACATTTAATTCAGCCAAGTAGCTGAAAATCTGAAGTGCTAGCCTCCCCTTTTCAAAGAGAAAAATAAAGAAAAGGAAGTCACCATAAAAGAGTCATCATAAAAGAATCACAAAAAAAAAAAAAAAAAAAAAAAAAAAAAAAAAAAAAAAGGCAAAACTCTGAAGGGCAATCAGAATTGTGGGCACACCTTCAGCACCACAGATCTTGTCTGCCACCTCATGCTCAGCCCCTGATCCAGGGCTTATGATGTTCAAGACTTACCTTTGATTGCAAAGACTATATCTAACAGAGCTGTGATGCTCTGAAAATATCACAGAATTCCATAAATCCATAAAGTACTGTTTTAGAGAAGGGAGTCTTTATGACACCTACCAACATACTCAAAAATCTCAGGCACAAGAGTAGCTTTCCCCACACCCCTAAGTCTGAGCTACAAAAAAAACCAACTCAAAAAACCAAACCAAAATATCAATTAAAAAGCAACAAAAAAAACAGACAACCCCCAAAATAAAAACCAAAGAGAACCACCAAAAAGACCCCAAACAAAAAAACAGACCAAAAACCAGAAACAAAAAAATTCCACCTCTCAACCCCCCCCAAAAAAACCAAGAAAAAAGTCATAACAAGAACAACCACGAAAAGCCCCCTAAAAACCAGAAGCAGTTAACAGAGTGAAATAAATCCTTATTCAGAGTACGAACTTATGTTACTCAACTAAAGAGAACAAAGAAAAAAAATGTTAATGCCAACATTTGTTTGGTGGTAAACCAAACAGCAATAAAAGATAAAGAGAGAAGAAGAAAAATTAACAAATAAATTCTCCTCTGAAATAGGGAAAGACTACTTGGAGATGAGTCATATCAAAATTTAAGCCACCATGTCAAGTGAATATCATTTAGTGACTACTGACCACAGCATATGGAGTAATATATATTTCAGATCCCACAATCACTTTTCAAGAGCAACTTCTTTGGTATCTAGGTATCCCTTAATACATTTGTAAGAGCAGAAGGACTGGCCACATTATTCAATTAGGTTTATACTTCTTTCACCCTTATTAAAATAAGGATGTCAGATATTCCATCCACGCAAACCAGCTAAGAAATCCTTCACTGACAAATGCATCAGAGCTGTTCCCATCTTCTACCCCTCCAAGAACTGGAAGAGTATTTTTCTTCTATGACAATCTCAGATGCAAACAACTGAAGAATTACCTTGCAGCTGTACTCACACCTTGCTTCCCAACCTAATATTAACAGAGACAACGAATTATCAAAACACAGCTTCTTTATTAAATTAATTAAAAGTATTATGGGCCCATAAAGAATTGTGTGTGAAGGAATAAAAGCTGTGGCACACAGGTACTTCTAATCTACTCTTCATTATTAGCAGTGGCTTCAGAAAGACAACACTGTTTCATTGAAGGGGAGATGAAATACATTTTTATGATAAATTGATTTTGCAAAGGAAGACATGTGTTGTGACTGGTGTCCAGGAATGTGGACTTAATGTTCATTTTGGACTACAACATTCAAGTGTTCACTGTAAGATTGCAGTAAGAATGTTAACGGTACACTTGTTTTAAGGAAAAAACCAACAACAACAACAACAAAAAAACAAACCACAAGAGGCAAGGATGTGCAACCTCTGTTCTGCAAATGCTTTTGACAACCATCAGCAGCATTTCAGCCTTCCCCTATCAATCTTTCATTCAAGAACACCTCGAGCAGCAAACACCCTATATTCCTTCTGAAGTCAGAAACTTACACTGCAACAGCTCTCAGTGAGTACCAGAATTTAACTGAAATAATGTTATTTTTCAACTACCTTTGGCATTTTAGCCAAAAGAAGCACCAAAACAGAAAAGGGAGACAGATGAAGCTGCTGCTGAGCTTCTTAGAACCCTCCAACACCTCTACCGAAGATGGATTAAGGCCACAATCCCCTCTGCCAGTGCAAAGTTGTAGAGGTACAAGGTGGAAATAAACAATGTAGATAAAAATTAATAATTTGGTACCAAAGTAAAAAGCAACCTCACAAACACTGCAGGTAAAAACTACCCATGCACTTCCACAACGCAGACCAGCAGTGGGCACCCCAACGAAATTGTCAGCAGTCATAATGCCTTTATGCAGCCTTAATGCTTTTTCTGGATACGGAATCCTAAGTGACATGCCTCAGGATTAAAATATATCGCAGACACTGATTTCAGAGCAAAGAATAAATTCTAGAAGGACAGAGATGCTTTAGCACCAATTATCACTGTCATCCTTTCAAAGTAAAGAATGTATTTCCTGATAAGTAAAGTACAATGAACTGAGTAAGCAGCACAGGTTCTGCCTACAGTCCTGTAAAGAATAACTCAAAATGCCAGGACATGTTAAAGAGGGACCTGTTTTTACACCATACCTGGTGAAAGATGGCCTCACTCTAAGCTGGGCTTCCAATTCCTAGAATATATGACTCACTCTTCCTTTTTAATATCACATTTTCAGATCCAGACAGCAGCCATGCACAGGCTGGGCTTTTACACAGATACAGAATCTCTCCTTGGTATTTCTCTCTGTGACAGTAAAAAGAGAACAGGTATGTTTGCATATTATTAACATGGATCAACTCAGAGCAGGGGGATTTCAGAGCACAGCCACACACAATGTGAGCACTTGTTCTGCATTATTCTTATGAATTTCATGTGGTCATGTAGCAGAACACACTATGCCCCAAGGGCATCCCTTTGACATGGTGTGAAAGATTAGGACAGCAGAACCATGCACCTCATCACAGTGCAAGACCTTCCGTTCTGAGTTTGGATAAGCTTCACTTTTATCATTCCCCTGTCTCTAGCAGTGGTCAGCAGCAGACAGCAAAGCAAACAAAACCAGTGATGTAAAACCAATCCAGGTCCATGTCGATCTTTCTTCTAAATACTCTTCCAGACTCAATTTGTGGACCAGGGATTTCTTAAATTCAGTGTATTTGATAAACCATCCTTGGTTTTTCTTCAGTGATTTTGTGGCATCTGCCCTTGAAAGCATTTATATTTTAGCATCCAAGAGCATCCACAACACTAGAGCCCAAATGGCCTCAAAAGTGAAAGTGATCTGAATCTGGTAGAAAGGCACACACACACATGTAAGCTGAAGGCAATGTCCAGATGAGGGATAAAATAAAACCACAGCAGCTGTCCCTCACATGCTGACAAATTGCTAAAAGCCCTGGAACACCAGGAAGCAGGGGGAAGAAAGAAAATATAGTATTTCATACAATTTACAATGGCATGCTGCAAACACATTGGCTCAGGTCAATGATGTCACATCACAGTGAGAGAACAGAAGGACACGTATGGGAACCATGTGGCACACCACTCATTTTTACTGGGTGGCAACCACATCCCAGCTGCAACAATGTGCCACAGCTTCATGTGCACAAGCAACTAGCAATTCCAACAACTCCCATTTCTTCTCTGTTAACACCCCCCACACCCACAAGGAATGAAAACATTTCATTACAGCTGATCAAGATTTTCAGCAAGTGTCTGACTCTCCCTAGAAGATGAACTCAATAAATGTAAGGTTCTAACAACCAAGACATAAAGATTTTAAGATAGATCCCTGTGACTTGAGCCTTTGTCCTTGAACAATGCCTAATACAACATAGCATATACATTTTTATTGACCTCTTCACTGATGAAGAGCAGCCTTTTTTTTTTTTTTTTTTTTTTTTTTTTTCCCAATTACATATTCTAACACATCTGGAACTGCCAGCATATCTTTAGCCTGTCTCTACAAGGCTCCATGCACAGATACACACTCAGCTCCTCATCACTGGACTGACAGATTGTGTCAATCTCAACCAAAAGCTGACCCTTCCTGTGCAAGCAGATCCCACATCCTGTCTAGACTTAAAGCTTGAGCAGCACAGCTGAAATGATGCAAACAAGTATGACAGTGTCTTTCCTTGGCTAACACCTTGAGGCAATGAAGTGATAGTGTTGGGGGTTAGGTTTGTTCCTTTCTGCCGTAAAGAATTTTTCCCCATAAGTTGCTAAGAGACAAAGTGCTGGTGCTTAGATGGTGCTTGACCAACACAAAAGACATCGGGAGGGGGAAGATCACACAAGTTTTTGGGGGAGGAAAAAGGACAGGGCTGGGAGAGCTGGGGGCTCTATTTCGCTCTGGGCATCGGAGAGGACGGCCAGACTGGCTCTTTTTTTGCTGCGGGAGGGGTCCACTGTCAACACAAAGTCCGGTCCTGGGAGATCTACCATCATCTGCTCGTGTGCTCAGGATTTCTGAGCTCCTTCGCCTGCCCTGCTGGAGCTGGGCCAGCCCTGTCCAGAAGTCGTGGCTTCTCCAGCACTGCTCTTGGTGCTACGCTGTAGCCCTGCACCCCCCTGCCTGCCAGGGACATCCTGCTGTTCCAGCCACCAACCTGGGAATTTCCACCGTTCCAGCTTGGTGCTCTCAGGGTCCCAAGAGATCAGACTGCCCCGGGCTTTGTGAAACAAAGCCTCTCGAGGTTTCTGGTTCTGTTTATTATTAATGCTGTAGTTGTTGTTGTTGTTTGTTTTGCCTTGTTACACTTACTAGTAGAAGACTGTTATTCCTTTCCCCATAGCTCTGCCTGAAATGCCCCTTTAATTTTCTAAATTATAATAACTTGGAGGGAAGGGACTGAAACTCCCCATTCCTAGAGAGGCCCTGCCCCTCCCTAGCAGATACCTGTCTTTCAAACCAAGACAGATGGAGATCAACCTTTCCATGGACAACACGGCCCTGTCCACCATGGTATCACAGCTCCATCCCTTCTGTGCAAGTCCATGTCTTATCAAACAGGTTTCTATCTACAGTAGACCTGCTGTGCTTTCTTCAGTTTACTTTTAAGTCTCCAGGAAGAAAGGGCTAAGAAGCCTGTTCTACACCTTAACAGTATTCATGGGGAATTCTTTTTGATGTTGTGGCTAACTGGCATCTCCCACTTAAACCAGTGTCAGGCCCTCCCTAAGTTTGCTTTTCAAAGCTCTGCTCTCCTTCTCTCACTCCTTCAGGACTATATACTCAAAGAATCTGAGAAACAAGAGTTGTTTGTTGTTATTTTTGGCTAAACAACAACCATATTGATTTTACTGATTTCCTTTCAGTATGGATATAAACTCTTCAAAGACCTTCATATTTTCTAGTAATCTTTTTAATGCCAAACCTTTTCTAACAGGCAAAACAAACTCAATATTCTAGACAATGTTGCCCAAAGCCCTCCACAGATATAAATTTCTGCTTCAAAAATTGAAGACTATAGGAATTATCTGTCTTAGAAAGTAACACTGCAGATTCTTGGGAAAGCTGTTGAAAGATTTTAAGTGGCCTCTTCAACTGCTTAACAAATCAGAGTGTTTTGGAGGTAAGTATTAGACACAGTCGAGTTAATGCCCCTTAATGGGTCCGTGGAAGCTTTTTGATCTATTTCCACTTTTAAGCACTGCGGAATGGATGGAACAAAAAAAATCATATTAAGAAATTCACAAGAGGAAACATACATGCAGTATTCTAAGGACTCAGAAAGCATAAGTGTCTGGACAATAAATTTTAGTAAGAGTCTTGTTTTGCCAGAATCAGATCTTCTCAATAAGAGGTCAGAAACATTAACCCCAAAACCCAAAACTACAGGCCTCGACTCCCACCCTTCCCACAAAAAATGTCAGCACTTCTCTACTAAGAAGAACAATGTGCAGTCAAAGAATATGGCATTAAATCTAGAATGTATAAATGCACAATGGTATTTATGAAAAAAAAACCAAGCTGTCTGGAGAGGAAAGGAAGAACAGATTCTCAGGCTAGAGAAGCCTTCCTTGTTTTCTGGACAGGAAACAAAAGCAATTGCTTGAATCATTTACTTCAGAGGACTATAACAAAAGCATTCACTGACCCTGGTTTGCAGTGCAGTCAAACAGACTTACGCTAAGTTATTTCCCACATAGTTTCTGCTGTGGATGAAACATCAGATGGAAAGCACCACAGTGCACTCCCTTCACATGTACTTTGGGGCAACTGAAAAACCAGGGCCATCTCAGATGTGTCCCACACTGTACCAGCACTGCACAGCAGACACTTCACTGAGGTAACTTCCACAGATACCAACGTGAAGCAGTAGGGAAAATATAAACAGAGAAAAAAAAAAAAAACAAAAAAAAACCACAAACCACATTTCCAGTAGACTGCTCTGTTGCTGTGTGTTATTTGTTTTCATATTGTATTTCATTTTTATATTGGGTTTTATAATGGTTTGTTCTGTACCTCCCTGTTCTCCTGGAAAACGGAGTATCCCAAAGCTTGTCCCTGCCCTTCCCCCAGCCCACCTCCCACATTGTTCCCAGTCCCCTTCCTGAAATGTAATCCAACCCTGTTCCACTCCCACCTTATCCCTGATTGGGTATTGGCTTGTCCCCGGTTTTAGCCTCTTCCTTGGATATAAGCTGAAGCCACATGTGGTCTGGCCTCTTGCTTTGGGCAGTCAGGGCAAAGGTCTGGGGCAGGACCATAGACAAAAGACTGAATAAAGCCCTGGTTTCTCCCTGGATCAAGTGCAGACCTTCCTTTGCTGCTGACACGGTCTTGCTCTCTCTGTTAAGGGAAAGGTTCTCAGCTGCTCCTGGGTTTGGGGACCCTGAGGAAACTCCTAACTGCGGTTTGTCTCTCGAGCTAGCTAGGGCGAGAATGGAGCCGCAGAGCTCCGTCAGAGAGACAAGCCACGCTGCTCAGCAGCAGAAGACAAAACTAAACACTCCTGGGATGAATAATGACTGTCTGGATTAACAAGTTAACTGGCCAAAAACTACCACTTTGTTATCAAAAGGCAAAAATCAAAACAAGAGGAAATTCCCTGCCAACTTTTCTTCTTAATATGTTCAAATACTTAAATTTACCTCTTCAACTTCTGGTTTTTTCTCTCCGGCCTTGGAAGAAGCTTCACTTGCCTTCTTGTCACCATGCTGTGAACAGACAAAATAGATGTGTAGTTATTTAGATCTTAAGTCATATCTTCCACACAAATTCTCAAACTTCTTAGTGCAAGGATGATTCCTTTCAGCGACCACAATATGACAGCAGTGAACACTTAAAAGTTTTTCTTCTCACTAATGGACAGGACTTCTAAATGGCCCGCTGGATAACTTCAAGAGAAATCCATCAGAAGGTCATGACTTTTAGGGCCGTTACATGACTGTTCTTGCACTCTTCCAATGCTTGTTTTGGAAATGTCAAAACCACAGGCTTCATCAGCAGCTGAACAACTCTCAGAGGCACTAACATGTGTGCAACCCACCCCAACACCTGAACTCCCCTCAGTTACACTGAAATGCTTGTTACACCCAGCTCTTCTGACCTGACAGAAAGCTGTTACCATGACTGCTGTAATTCTGGTACTGCTACAGAAAAAATAAACACTCCAACAATTCAGGCACAGGTGCACATTAGGAAATACAGTTCTTCCAGGACCCCTGAACTTCCTGCGTCTTTTATCTCCTCCTCTTCCTTTCACTTAACCTGATGTGCAATCAGCCTCTCATCTGCAGCAATATAAAGAGAGACACATTTTGCTCAGCAAACACACTTGTATCCAGCATGTTGTAACTGTCTGTGCCTCTGAAAAGTGGTGAATAGGGTCCCTCAATAAATCTCTTTTCAAAAATAACAAAAGCAAAAAGCAGGAAGTTGATATAAAAGGCAACATAATGTAGCTACTCTCTAGCATCTCAGCTAGTGTAACTTTCCACAGCAACTGAGACATCTGGGAGGGAATATTCACGTCTGGTTTGTTTGTTAAATAAAGACAGGAGATTATTCAAGACCCATTGATTCCCTTCTGTTTTCAGGACTGAGCAGCAGGAGGCAGAGCCTGCTAACCCACTAAGTAATGAGTTCCTGCAGATTTTTCTTTACATGGCTATAGGGGAAAAGTAATGATCCATGTATCACTGCACTGTCTTCAACAGGAATTAGTTCCAGCACATCAGCAGGAGAAAATACAGGCTGAAAAGAGTACTATAGCAACAAAAAATTCAAATAATTTTTACAGACAACCTCTAACAATTCAAAATTTTAAAATGAGTTTGGTTATGACTAAGACACTTGATGAGTTTTCAAATTGGAAATGTTATACTCATATTCCAATTGTGCCTCTTCAGAGGAAAAACAAGCCACAAAGATGGTCTATTCAGGTAAGATATTGATTCACTGCTTCGTAATAGCACTTCCAATAGAGATACAATTTACCCAGCTATCTGTGCTTTTCACTGCTACAATAAAAGCACATTGCACACACATCAGTAAGAGCAATACCAGTGAGTGTCCTATTGCTGACAGAACAGGAATTTCAGAGCCAGCACTGCCATGAGGTTCAGGAGCTAAAGGAGAACACTACTGATCAGGCTCTCTTCTTCTATGGATACCCTCAGCATCAAAATGCTCCAAAAATTAAGTATTATCCTGAATCCAGCTATTAAAGTCTTCTATTGCTTTCACTTGTTTTCTTCTTCAGATTCAGACATAACTTTAAAAGCAAAAGTGTAGGGTCTCTAGTTGGGTTTTTGGTGTGTTTTTAGGGGTTTTTTTTTGGTTTTGGTGGGTTTGGTTGTTGAGTTTTTTTTTTTTTTTTTTTTTTTTTTTTTTTTTTTTTTTTTTTTTTTTTTTTTCCTAAACCAAGTCAGAGAATGTCGGAACTAAATACTTGCTTCCTACTGAGTATACCAGGCCTTTATCAGGGCTGAATCTGATTAATCTCCCTAAATCCACCTCCTCATCTTCATACCAAAGAAACCCATAGCAGACAGGACCATGCCACCAAAAGGGCACTCACACCCAGGATTAGGAAAAGAGATATGAAGAGGACTGGCAGGATTCCTTCAACCGCCCCTCAGGCAGAACTCCCTGAGGGACCCCCGGGCAGCTTCACTGCCCAGAGAGGATTAAGAATGGGTCAGGACAAGGACCACAACTTTGCTATCCCTAAACTCAAGTCAGAGAGACATTAAAAGCATGACATCTTCCCTCCAGAAGGCTATGTCAAACAGCATCTATAAAAAAGACTCTGACCCAGAGGCCAAGTAAGTTTATCCCAGCTCAGGGAACAAAGCGCATATGGTCAGACCCAAGTAGTTTTGTTTTGTTTGTTTGTTTGTTTTTTTCCCAGTAAGTGGAGTAATCCACTGTGTACACACAGAGCCCTGATACTCACTCCCTGGCCTCAGATAATAAAACAGCCTGTGAAAGTATTGCCTTGTAGGAAAGTCTGCTGTCCTGAAAAGGTAACCTTGGAAAGCAAAGTTTCATCGTACACCTGAAGAAAACATGCTGGTTCTCCGAACACTTGATGCATAAAGTATGATGAGGAACCCTGTTTCAAAAATTCCCCTCAAGAGCTCTTTTCTTATCTGGATTTCCAAGCTTTGAACCCTCCACTAAAAAAAATTAAATATACCAAAATGAACAAACAAACAAACAAAATGGACAGTAAATTAATCAGCTTAGTCAGAAGGCTAAGCTCAGGTTTTGTCGGACAGTGTACATCCACTGCTGCTCATTCACATTCACAATTCATGACAACAAGCTGACTTTCTTTGGGCACTCTTTCCTTTTCCTGCTCATCTTCCCTTACAGTGCCAAAGATACAGATTCATAACCAAGGCAGTGGATCAGAGCAGCTCCAGCTCTCACATCAACAGTGGGCATACAGCTGAAGTGAACTAAATTTTAGTTTAACTCATGAGCTAACAATTTCTTGTAGCTTTTAAGCTGGCTCAATTTTCAATTTTCCAACTTTACTAACTTTAAAAAAACCCACAAAAACAAAACAACACACAATCCTACCCAAAATCACATGTTCAAGAAAATACAAAAGTGTCATGAGCAAGAAAGCTTGTCCTGAGATCTTCATCCTGTTCTGAAGTGCACAGAAATGTTGCCACACTATCAAGACACACCTTTAAACTTCCAACTCAAATAACACTCATAAACTAGAAAGTAACTGGTGAAAAAGCACAGAGAAAATTACGAACAACTTAATAGACAATTATGCGCACAAAAATCCAACTCTCACTAAAGGCTTTGCTTCCATGAAATTCCTCCTAAACCTCAGGAGATTAAACCAAGGCATTAACAAGCCTTTGGTTTAAGGCCACTGCACAGCATCCCGGAGGACATGAAGTAACTGGGTGAGGAGTGAAGTCTTGCAAGATTCTCAACTGAAGTCAATCAACTCAGCATTACAGATTTTTAAGCAGATGGGAACCTAACCTTAGCTCTCAGCTGGAACTGGGAGGAAGACAGAGATCTTTGACACTGCTTGGAAAATGGTCAGATGTAAAGGGCTGCCAGAGGAGTTAAAACCAAGCCAGGTACGGAATTGAAAGGTGAAACCCAGATTTTTATTACATCCAACCACAGCTTTAAATACACCAGCCAGTAAAAACCTTAATCTCCTTTTGTGTCTGTTCCTCTCACCCACCTTTCCTGCCTCTCTTACCTCCCCAGTGTGAATCATATGCACTGGAGAGGACTCCAGTCTCACGTGGAGGCCCACAAGTGCCAACAACCACAACCAAGGGTTTCCAAAAGAGCAGCTGTGGGAGCAGTTTTCTTACCTGATCACACATAGATGCATTTTAATATCTTTTGTTCCCCTGGATGCAATGGCACACAGCTAACAAGGCCTTTTATATCCATTCCATGGCTTAATGCCGTAATTCTCAAACTTTTCCCTTTGTGGTTCTGGGTCACTTCCACTATGCTGATTTGACTTATCACAATGACTGATACTTGAAAACACTGATTGAAGTTACATGGAGCAACTTAAAAGTACAGTTATAACTTCAAGAGATTTCATCGACCTCACCATATATTTAGGAAATATATTAAAGTGATATTTTTTTCTGAAACCGACATTTCAAAACTTATGCTTTCTGTAAAACTTTTGACAGAACGCAAACTTTTTTTTCTTTTCACCATTCCATACAGATACCAACTGCTTCCTCCTATGTGTAATAAACCTTAAAGGTTTCTTAAAGGCGTTTTAAAGCCTTTTAAAGCAGTCGTGGGTTCGTCACAGTAATGAGCAGCGACCCAAGTCCATCCAAACCACATGGAGCCGTCAGAGAGCTGTGGTTTGCTCAGGGAGGATCTGGCAAGCGACAGCTCTTCCCGGCAGCACCGCCACCACCCACCTGCAGTGAAAAACAGGCCCCGGAAAAAGGCGCAGCGCAGTTTTTCCCGAAACAGGAACATTCCCACGTAAAATCTCGTCTTACGCGTTCTAGTGCGGTTTCATCACCCCGCGAGCCGGCGACGACTAAAACTGCTAACAGCACCAACACCCTTCGTTTTCAGTGTTGCTTTCTGACAAGGGATGGGATGCGAAGGGACAGCTGGAGCGCGCCGCGCTTTCACCGGACCTGAAGCACTGGGTTCTTTGTTGTTGTTGTTTTGTTTTGTTTGTTTTGTTTTGTTTTTTTAAGCGCTGTCTCGCCTCCAGGCGCACCACAACCCCATTTCCTCGCCCGCTTCGCCGCACCCCGCGCCTCCCGCTCCCGGCGCTCCCCGCTCCCGTGGTGCTCCTGGCTCCCCACTGGGGTGGTCCCGGCTCTGCCGGGGCTTTTCCCCGCACTCACCATGGCGTACCACCAGCGGGCGAAAGCCATGGCGCTGCAGCTGCTCCTTCTGCCCGTGCTGCCCGGCACTGCCCGGCCCGGCCCGGCCCGGGACGCGCCCAGGGCGGTGCCCGGCGCGGAGCCGCTCCCCCGCTGGGGCCGCGGGGCACCAGGGGCAGCGTGGAGCGGCATCGCCGCCCTCCTCACACCCCTCCCCGCGTCCCCGAGCCCGCCTTACCGCCGCGGGCAGCGGCTGCCTGCCCTTCCCGGTCGCCGACATGCCGATCCCGGGGAAGAGGAGCGAGGGCTGCCCGGTCGCTCCCAGCTCCAAAGCAGCTGTAACGCCCGTCGGTCCCTCCCCTTCCTGACGGGGCCGAGCCAGGACCAGGGGGGGCCGCGGGTCCGGGATGAGGCGGCGGAGAGCAGACGGGGAGCCCGTGACAGGATAGTGCTCAGCTGGAGCGAGAGTGGCTTTTCTTTAAAACAGCGTTGTTTGGGGTAGGTGGAAGGAATAGAGCGCAGACTTTCTTTTCCTCAGGAAAGTCATTCCCCTTGGAAAAGCGTTTGGGTGTTGCCAGCCGACTCTAGGCAGCTCCAGACTCCATGGCAGCTCCCCGCGAGGATTTTGCCCTTCCTCCGTGATGGAGCCGGGCACAGGGTGCTTGGGGCTGCTCCAACACCCGGCTCCTCCACCAGCCTCTTTCTGGCTCCTCTGCTAGCTTCCCTCCAAATTGGGCACGCTGTTCCTATGGCAGGCTCCTTCCCAAGCCTCTGCATTCCAGCTCCTCCACCAGCCTCTGGCTCCTGTTCCAGCTCCCCTAGAGCTGTGCCACTCCAGCTTTTCGGCTGGCTCCAGCCTTGGCCATCACCTTGGCATAAACTAATTCCCACCAGGCAAATATGCTTGGTTTGGAAGTTGGCTGTGCATCCCGTGGGCTGGTGTGATATTACTCCTCACATCCAGGGGATTTGATGCTGGTCAGGTTATAAAATAGAAAACACAGGTATTGTGTGCAGGAATGGGCACAGTTTGACAAATTTGTCTTGCTAAGCTGTATGCAGTAAAAGAAGTTGCTGTTTGGGGTGTTCTGTGCCAGGAAACACCAGACCCAGGCTGGATGGGTCAAACAGCTTTTAAATGAGTTGCACTAATCTGAAGGGGTAAAAGCAGCAGCTCCTGAACACATTCTTGTGTCAGGAGGCCCTGTCTATCAGCTTGAGGAAGGAAAAGTGTCCTAGTCTTTTGGGAGTGCTCGTCACCTGCTTTGTTGGGGAAGAGGCAGTAGAACTAATCTGCGTGGTAGGAAGCCTGTAAACCATATAGTGCCTACGCCCTCGGCTGTCAGACAGGAGACAAGTGAGTGATGTCTCCCCTCAAGGTCTTGGGAAATGTCTTTGTTGTGCAGAGAGAGAGGGAATGTTCAGATGGATCTGCCTAAAGCCATCCCTGCTTTTCCTTTTTGATTAGATCCATGCAGATTTATGGCTGACTCTGAAGTGTTTCAGCCTGTGACACCTAGGCAAGGTGCTCCAGAGCAGGTGGAGGCAAGGGCCATGTTTAAAATGCATGGCTTATACACGGGGATGATGTGTGCAGGTTTACCTGGGGTCACTCTGACAGGTCTAACTGACTGTGCTGCATTCTTCAAGCTGCAGGCAGCAGACCCTCCCTGCTGGCAGAGGGCTCCAGGGAGCCCTCAGGAAGCATCACCCATCTCACTGTGATGTGCCTGATGACAGGCAACAGGAGCTGACAGTAACTGGCGTGGTGGAGCTGCACAGGAACAAGGCAGTAACACGTGAAACCCTCGGTGATGTCAGCCTGCATCATGCTGGACATTCAGGGTTTTGCTGGCCCAGAAGCACATCACCCATTCCAGCTCTGCTAGTTGGTTCAGTTTATAAATGAAGGTTGAACACTGCTGCAGGAAGGAGGGGAGCTGCCCAGACACCACAGTTCCTGCAGTTGTTGCAGTGTTTTGTAAATTGACTGGGCTCCATCCAGCCTTGCTTTAGGGCCGAGGGCTTGGCATTATTGCTTCTATTAGAAGGCTCCTCTAGCTTGCCACTGCTTCAAGAAACCACTGTTTATTGGCAATTCCTTCCTAACAAGTTGAAATTACTTTTATATGTAAAGGATGTAGGCAGCCCATATTTACCTGGGAATGGAAAAGCAGGTTCTTTTTTGTCTGATGGACAGTCAGCTGATGGATGCCTGAGCCAGCTTTTTAAATACTGAAGGCCTAAACACTACTCTAACAGTTTACTCATTTGGGTAAACATTTGGTTATTTGAGTGGAGCAGTCATTATTAATTACCCCAGTCAGTCTGACTCTGATAATCTTTAATTAGGAGAGAATAAGTTTTCCTTGCAGCTTGCAGCAGCATACAAGGGTGTGGTATCAAAATCATACTTTGTTTTCTGTCAGTGGTTTCTACTTATTCCTCCAAAACATCTGCAAGTGAACAAAATCACTGAGGCTTGCTGAGATTTTATATCTCATTAGCCATGGAGGGCTGATACAGAAACAGATGCAGGAAGTGATGGACAGCACAAACATCAGTTTTTTCAATGTTTATTAGCTGGAAAAAGAGCAGGTGACCACATCAGGAACACACAAGTTGTTCTTTACGGCAATGCTGTGTGATGTGAACAAGTATTCGAAAAGTGTTTGTGTCCTTTTAATAGTCATGGATACATTTCTTTGTAATTCAAGGTATTACCAGTCTAAAATTGGAATGGAGACTCACAGACTCATTTTCCCCACATGTCTCATCTCCAAAGGGCAGCAGTTGACGTCAAATGGCTCCCAATAAAAAGGTGCTCAAAATTCTGGCAGGATGGGATGAAATTTTTGCCAAGTATACATATTTTATTAATATAACTTGCATAATGGTATGACTGCAAGTTTATGAGTCATTCACAAAATCTACAAAATAAAGTGCAAAATCTCCTGTGTAACTGGATTTTTATCTAGGGCGGTTTAAAGAAATAGTGGGGGTTTTTGTTTGTTTTGGGGTTTTTATTTTTTTTAATTTTTTTCTTTCCTCCTCTTCCTGTGGTTTACAAAGAAACTCATTGAAAGTTTTTTGTTCTTTTGTCTTCCTCTGAAACCCAAAACCATCAGGATTTTTTTTTTATTTTTTTTTTTTTTTTTTTTTTTTAATTTGATGCATTCAGTCCCACCCTGTTTTATTACACCCCCAATAACATCAAGGGACAAGTACATCTCATTTCTTCTACTGTTTTTGTTCACAGCATACTCTGTAAATGGAAATTGGAATTTTAAGTCATGGACATTCTGTTTGTTGATAAGCCTAGCTTGATGACATTCTTAGTCTAGACAGTAATAATGCCAGACTTTGCCATTGGAAAGAAGGGTTTCTTTCCTTATCTATGGATAGATACTTTTTTGCACATGTTATAAATATATTTTATCATATAAACTGTATGTCCTCTGCTAGTTTAGTGCAATCTGAAGATTTCCTGCTGGACTCCATCGTACTGCTTAGTAGAGATTTCCTCCTCTCAGACAGATGACATAAACTTTGACAGCAACCAAGTGAAAATTAGAGTCTTCCTTGAGGTTGGATATTTTGTAATTCCCTAAATACCAAGCTGAAATTTAATTAAAAACCAAAACCATTTCAAATTAATCTTGAATAATTTCTGGAGCCAGAATTGGGTGATACATATGAAAATTTTTATCCATACAGATTTTCTCATTTGTTACATTGAAATGCAGCAAATCCCACCAGGAGGGGAGAAAACCCAATACTGCAGCCTTTATCACCCAGGACAGTGTTCCAACCAGCTGTCTTTGGTCCTTTCATCTCTCACCAGTTTCTGCTGGGGAAGCCAAAGGTTGCTGTCAGTTCTGGGAGTCAGCAGTAATTCAAGGTAATTGACTTGAAAACGACACCATAAATGAAGCTTTTAGCAAACCACAGGCATTTTTCTGGACTGGATACAGATCCAGATGAGGTTGTGACCCCAAAGTGAGTCCAGAAGGAAGAGCAGCACCAGTGAGGCATTGTCCCAGTGAATGTCAAACATTGCAGCTATGTAGGAGTGGCCAACCTGCAGCTCACGTCTGCTGGTTTTATCTGAAACAAACTTTCCCAAGATGAGGTATCTTCTCTCAGGTGTAAACTGAATTATGAAAATACAGAAAAATATATGAATTAGGCCTCATTGATTTTTATAAGCCTGATTTGTAAAGATTTATATGTATGAAAATGACAATACTAATTGTCTTGGACTCTTAAACTGTAGGATTAGAGTAGTCTATTGATAGAAATTGTGGATTGGTGAGCACTGTGAGAGGCAAGACAGAAAAGCCTTGTGTA
This sequence comes from Hirundo rustica, assembly GCF_015227805.2. Lineage (NCBI taxonomy): Eukaryota > Metazoa > Chordata > Aves > Passeriformes > Hirundinidae > Hirundo > Hirundo rustica. Next base: position 77,576,795 of record NC_053488.1, on the reverse strand, counting down.
TTTAGAAATATACATTAAATTCTTTATACAGTATTGTTTCAAAATCAATAGAAATCCATGCTAACAAATTAAAACACATAGTTTTTAAGTACAGCTTAAATGTACAGAATTTTGGAAAATGCTTTGATATATGCCAAGTCATAAAATCCATACAAGAGATTAAAAATTCCTTGCACTCCTTGGACATTTTCTCACTTAGTCTTCATTTGCTACGGAAACAGTGGTTTGCTTGAGACTGATAGCATTCCCTCGAGTGCACTTATCCTTAATCATCAAGGTGAACAATGCTCCCCTCATGGTAGTACCCTTCTTCAGGTGAAATTAATCCTGAGATTCTTGGTATTAAGAGGCTCCCCAGAGGAAGGGTTGTGAAAAAGGGTGTGGTTTTCTGAAATGCATCCAGTAAAAGAAGTTAAAAATTGTCTGCTTTGGTTTGCAAAGATGCAGTGGGTGACTTTTGATGCCAGGGTGATGAAGATAAGGTTTTACATGTCATCACAACCCTGTTTATGTTCTGGGTGGTCTTTTTCTCACTGGCTAGCCCATGCACCGACACATGCAATCAGGGTTGAAAAAGCCCAAGCCAGATTAAAATACAGTTTATAACTAATCCAAAAGCAAAATTAAAGCTAATTATCAACTATATTATATGTAATATGCATACACATTCATACATACATAAATGTTGCTCTGTGTTATTTGGTTTCATATTGTATTTCACTTCTATATTGGGTTTTATGTTATAATGGCTTGTTCTGTACTCCCCTCTCCTCCTGGAAATGTTATATCCCACGGTTTGTTCCTGCCGTTTTCCCTGCTCATCCTCCCACATTCTTCCCACACTCCTCCCAGTCCCCTCCTGCGGGTCCTGTCTGTCATTCGGCTGTTCCTCCCAGCTTCTGGAGAGTTCGGGTAAAGGACATCAAATGATAGGGCAAGAGCTGAGGAGGTTCCTCCCTTTATGTTCCCCACTGGTTTCTTTAAATGTCCCTCCAACCCTGTTCCACTCCCACCTTGTCCCTCACTGGGTGTTGGTTTGTCCCCTCCTTCAGCCCCTCCCCGGCTTATAAGCCCGGAACAGAAGGCCTCAGCCATGATTTGTTTTGAGCTGTGGTCTGTGGTAGGGGCTCAGACAGGACGGAACAAAGACTGAAATAAAGGCCTTGGACTCACCCTCAGATCAAATCTGGCTCCTTTCCTCCACCACCAACAGGGTCTCTCTCGTGATAAAGGGAAAAGCCCCTTTGCCGCTCTCCAGGTTTTTAGGACCCAAGGGAGTTTTCCTGTCTTGTTGCAGTCTCAAGCTAGCCTGGGCAAAATAGAGCTGGAAGCAACGTTAGAGATGAGCGGCACATTAATATCTTGCAACTATTTTGTACAAGTACAAGATATCACTAACCAGTGTTCCCGTGATTCACAGGTAGAATAAAAGATTTATGACTAAACACTGCAGAAGAATAACAACTCAAAACAGCACTGATAGTTAAAATAAATTTGCAATGAAGTTACACACCAAAAATGTTAGTGTAAGGCAGAATTTTGATGGAAACCTTGGATATCATCTAGGGCTAGGAATGTGAGGAATGTACCTCTTCCACCTGCTTTCAGTCAGCTTTTGCAAGGGTTATCCAAAGCAGCAGCCTGTAGCTGGATATCAGCTGTAGCTGTCACACAGAAGCAGCACAGAGTGGCCATGAAAGATTTTAGAGCTGTTGCTTGGAGGTTTTCATGGCTGTGCTTCTGGTAGAGGACTGGACAGCACTGGTTGTTACAAAACACAAAATGCTGTTTTACCAGGACTGCAAAAGATGTTTTGCTTTCTCCATGGAAGGGCTGGCATGATGGCTCCCCACAGGTAAAGTTTCACAGGTCTTTTCTTAGGTTAATACCACACTTAGTGCCTGTTAAGAAGCACAGCTTCCAGTCAAAACAACAGAAAGGAAGCCAGACTAAGGACAGGCTGACACAGGAATATTTTATGGGAAATTGCAACACTGCTTCGCAGTAAATTATTTATTGTTTCAGAAATGCATGAAAACATGGAGCTGAGATTGCTTGGAAAGAAATCATGGGTAGCATGGAAAATATTTTACAGCTGTGTGTTGCTCTGAAGGCAGCAGACATTTTTTGTAGTTATAAAAAGAAAGCAGATTGAAGGAACATTGAGCTGAACCATAGATAAGTGAGCAGCAGAGCCACAGCACCCAGTGCAGCTTGCCTGGGTGAAAACCTCTGCCATGCGTTTCCCGACGACATCCCTGCTTGCAGCAGCTTCCCTTCCTGCTCATGCTCCTCTGAAATCAGGCATATGGCATTAATGGAGCCAAAGCGTGGATAGCTTCTGCCCAGCGCACACTGCTTTTCCTTGGGAGCAATTCTCAGTTCCTGCTTTCTCTTCTAAGTTGCTCGGTTTGTGTTTGCCCTGAGATGTGCGCTGAGGCAGCCCTGCACTGCGGCAAAACCTGTTTCTGTGCATGTTCAGGAGTAAACGAGAGCACAGAAGTGCATGATTTGCAGTGAAACCACTTGGTGGAGCAACCCAGTGTGATTTACATGTGGCTGACATGCAAATCATTTTAAATTGTGGCAGAGAAGTGGGATTTTTTTTGCATGTCACAAACCCACAGATCTGTCACTTTTACAGAGCAGCAGAGCCACATGCTTCTTTTCAGAGGCCGGCTGGTGGGGCCAGACAGCCCTATGAGCCGAGGTGACTGCTGTGGGTAGTGACCACCCCAGAGCTCCCTGAGGGTGTCCATTGCCCTGTGCCATGCTGTGTAGATAACAAAACTCCATCTACAGACACACCAAACATGTGCTCCAAACGTGGGCGGGTGACAAGTGGTTCTGGGGAAACTTAGGTTTTCTGTACAGCAGCCCCAAATGAGGCAAAATCCAAAGTAATTCACCACAGAGTGGGAGAGGAGTGATGGGAAGTCTTCTGCTTTAGGAAATGAATTTGGTTTAAGTGGAGTGGCTTGTGATGGCATGCCACAGGAGAGACACACTGTGCTGCCAGAACCAGCCTGGCCACCCCTGCCCGCAGTGATGGTGGTACTCTGCCCTGGCATCAGTAGAACACCCCTGCCCCTTGTCCAAATTCCCAGGTTGCTTCTGGATGACGAGCAGGGAAGCTTCCTGGCAGAGGAGAGGGGCTGGAGCCCCGGGACCTGTGCTGGGAGATGGATGACACTTTCACCTCATGCCTACTCCCCTCACAGCTCTGCTGTGGCTTACCTCAGTGAGCTCCATGACAGACCTGTCCTGCTCTGCTCTCCTGAGGCACCAGGCCAGCAGCACAGCAGTTTTGGGGTGGACTAATAAGCTAAACAGTTAATGTGCAATCAATAAATGTGGCAAAAATAATGCCCTCGAGTGAGAAAATAAATACATCCTGCTGTTTAGACCCTGAAAATAGATATTTCTGCAAATAACACAGTATGAGTGCAAGTGCCCATCTTCTAGGGGCACCAGGAAGTCAAAATCCTCCTCCACCACTCAGAATTTGCCGTAACTGGGGGAAATGTGGTCACTTGCTCTTGCCAGGGACCACCTTCAAACCTCACTGCAAGTGCTGGCTTTCCACTGCCATTCTGTGAGTTTTAGATCAAGTCCAAAACCCAGTATTTCTGCAACAATAAAGTGTGGAAACAGTACTTTGCATGAGCCAGATAAAGATACTTAAACCTGTGAAAATCCCCTTTCCTATCACAGGGGGAAAATTGATAAATCATTATAACAATGTTATCCTTGTGAAAAAGGCTGTGGAAAGCTCTGCCAGTATTGTGTACTGTGAAAAGTGCATATTATATGGCTCTGTGCAAGATATTTACTATATGTGTTGTGTTGTGTTGGTTGTTGGTGTTGTATTAATGGTTTGATAGTATGGTAAATGTAGTTTTGTAGTTAAAATGTAGTTTTTATGTACCAACCACAGGAAAACATAAATCTTTCAGAGAAAAAAGAATTTACTACTTCCTTATCTGAAGAGACCAACTCCCCCTGCCTCTCTCAGCCTTGAGGATGCCATAGAGACTAAAAGAAAAAAAAAAAAAAAAAAGATAATAACCAGAGACAATTCTTTGTTTGAATGGAATTTATGCATCATGTATGAACTGTATGAATATTCAACAGGCTATTGTTTTTAAGAGATAATCCTTTGTTAACAGGGGTCCTTCTCCAGAGTTTGTGGCTCGGGAAGGCACCCAGATGCTGTAACTTTGTTTTTATTGTCTCGTATTGTCCTAACTCTAAAATTGTTCAATTTTTTACTCTAATTCTATTTTTATAACCATCTTATTTGCTATTAAACTTCTAAAATTTTAAAACAAGTGACTGGCATTTTTCACATGTACTGTTGCCAGAAGAAAAGTAATCCTTTAAAATCCCAAACCTGCTGCCAGTGGCGGCAAGCAGGCTGGTAATTTGTGAAAAACAAAGAGTGTAAGAACTTCAGTGCCAGCATGCCTGTATCTGTGCAGATGCTGGCACAGACACTTCCTCTGCATCCTCTGTCCCTGCTGCCGAGCCGTGTGGGTTTGCAGCAAGAGCTGGAGGACTGGCTTTGCGTTCCGAAGAGAGAATCCCTGGGGAACCTCTGGGGTTGGGAAATATTAAGTACAGCCCACAAAACAAAATGCGAAGGGGAATTCCACAGCGCTGTAGGAGAGCTTGGGGAAAAGATGGCAGTGGTCTGAGGCGGGCAGCAGCCCTTTGTTTCGACAGTGGTTTATCTCTGGCGGCGGCAGGCGCCCTATTCCCAGGGGTGGACGGAGTGGGTGCTTGGCTGCTGGATGATTTTCTTCCCTCTGCCCGCAATCCCCGCTGCTCCTCGCTGTCGGCCGTATTTACAGAGTAGCTCTTTATGGGATGCACAAGGCATGACTCACCCGCAGCAGTGCCCGGACTGTGGCGGAGCTGGGTTGTTAAAGTTGAAACTTCTCCCTAAACTGACTCTGCAGATGAGCCAGGCTCTGTTGAACAGACCTGTTGACAAGACTGTGCTTGTTGCACTCTTTGTTTTTCTTGTTTGTCTTGCCAGAAATCTTATAAGGGAAGGTTCTTAAGAATCATTCTAGCTCGGATCTGAATTTCTGAGCAGAGAAACGCCGTGTTCGGGACAAGTTGGGCACTACTGTGCTTGTGCTGTTGGGCGAGTCTCCCGACTGTCGGCGGGGTTTCACTGCCTCCCCTCCTCTCAATCTCCTCACTATGTGGGACAAGGCCCTGTAAAACACCCCCAAACCAGATACACCACGCACCCAGGAGGTGCCAGACTTTATACCCTTGTCTTTCACAGGTGACAAGATGTCACATCTGTCTGTTAGACATTTCTAGACCTTGCCCAATAAATTTTACCACAGTGCGCCTTTTTTTTTTTTTTTTTTTTTTAATGGCTGCTGGATGCGTCAAATTGTCCTACTGGCAGTACAGGCTCTTTCAAGGTAGCTCATACCTGGATTAATATTTGCTATACACAGGCTTTTGTTCCTCAGCCCCAAATCCTCCAGAAAGGGTCTGTAGTGTACCCTGGTTTCTACCATTCCTGGGAATCAAAACAACTAAGGATCCTTACTTTGGTTAAATTACATCGCTCACCTTTTTTTTTTTTTTTTTTTCTGATACTCTGATGACATTTGTGAGTTTCAAGCATCTCCCTATCATACTGAGAAATACTGAACAGTGTGGCAGAAAAAATCTGAGGAATTTAAACTCTTAGACCTACACAGCCCTTTCACAGCTCAAAATGGCTCTGAGCATCAGTGGCATGATAGTGGTGGGTTCTCCTATCCAGGGATACACTTTGACCCAGTTTGTGTCTACTCTACTTCAGGGTGCCCCAGGAGGACAGCGGGCTTGATTTCTGCTGTCTCTTCTCTGGGGAACTCCCTTTGTCCCTCTGTGGGGCTGTGACTCATTTCCTCTCTTTGGCTCTTCTCATCCTGTCTGCTGCCAGAGCTTATAGCTCCCTCTTCCCCTCTGCAGCAGCAAAACATGTTACAAAAACAAGTGAAGATATCACGTTGTTGCAAGTCGTGTCCCCTTTCCTCCAGCATCTAGAGGGCCTTGTCTGTGAGGCTTTGTGTTTAGTGTGACATGTAAGGAAAAGTGGGGGGAAAAATCCAGTTATTTGCAGGTAAAGCCATTTTATATTCATGTTGTGCAGGCAATAATAACTCAAATAGTAAAGTAGCCTCAGGCTTCAGTCTCCAATTTGTTAATATAAATTAAAAACTTGAGCAGTGAATGAAGGCAGAAATGACCATGCTGGCAGTGCTGGTTCTTATGGTCAGAGGCATCCTGAAAGTGAACTGGCCAGGAAATTGGGGTGCACATTTCCCTGCTCTGTGGATGGGACTTCCCTTGCATGTGCAGCAGAAATTCTATCTTTATGTTGTTCAAGACAGGTGAACTTTCGTTGCCTAAGAAACTGATCCTTTCTGAGATTGAAAACACAAAAGTTTTAGTTATCTGTGGGATATGAGGTTGTTAATGTTAAAGTTATTAAAGCTTATGTTTACCAGAAAGCACTATAGGAGGGCGCAGCTGCAGGCTCTGGATGGCTGGAAGCTGGCTGGGGGAATGAGAGGCGGTTAGGAGGAACGTGTGGACAGCGTGCGGGAGGGAAGCTGACTGGGTGATAGAATGCATGGACAGCAGCACTGCGGCTGAGCAGCCAATGGGTGCCCTTCTTCTGCTAAGTTTTGGTTATGTCTGGTGGAAACTAAAAGTGTGAAAGGAGAGTGTTTTTTACAATAAAGTGATTTTCTTTGGATGCTTAAGGGGTCCACGTCTCTTTGCTCCCCATTGCTACAGTTATTATCTTGCCCTCACTAAATTTGTTTTCACCTGTCACTCAGATTCAGTCTGTGTCATTATTTCTATAGATTTTGAAACCAGAGGCAAGGAAAACTGAGTGGTAAGAATCTTAAAATTATGCAATCTCCTTTCAATATGATTCTGGTATTTGGCTTCCTACAGCTACAGGGTAAAAGAAGGACTTTTTAAGGGCCTTTTTTTTTTTTTTTCCCCCAATTCTTCATCTGGTTCACTGGAGATGTGCTATGAGTTTTTTGCTTCTGTGAAGAGTTACCAGAGCTCACCACATCCAAAGAGATGGGCTGATGGATCCTGAAGCTGCAAGTGAAGGATTGCCTCTATGTTGGTATCACGGGTTGGCACAATTTTGTTTTCTAGTTATAGAAAAATGTGAGATGTTTTTTCCCTGCCCTAACTGTGGAGTGGTTTGGGTAGGAGAACAAGGACCTGTCAAAAAGCTGGCCAGGATACTGGCAGCCAGGTTAACCAATGGGAAATGTCGAAGTGACTTTGGAGGGGACATTTAAGTGCAGGAGATCAGTCTCTCTTTGGGGATCAGCCATGAGGTAATATCGTGGTTGGGCTGGGCCAGGCCTGGGCCGGGCCCTGCTGCCCCTCTGGGCGGCCGGGCCGGGCCTGGCCAGGCCTCCGAGGGCCGCTGCCCGCACAGGGAGGGCCGGGGCCGGCTGAGCCCTTTCCCTGCTGCCGGCCGGGAAGAGAGGCGGCTGCAGCTCGGCAGCGCCGGCCACGGGCTCGGACTGTGGCACAAGGGGCCAAACCATGGCCCAGCTTAATCGCCGCTGGCAGCGGAGAGAGAAAACCTGCAGCTCCGTAACAGCTCTGAGCTGAGCCACCCTGGGTGAGACCGAGAGGTGGAAAAAAGGACATCTGCCAGCTTCCTCCATCAGCACAGCTTTGCATTTTCTTCAGCCCTGCAGCCTCGTGTAGTTTTTGCAAGCCCTAACAGATTTAACCCTTTTTCTAGCAACATGGAACTTTTAAAGCACAATTCTTCCTGGAGAGAAAGAAGAAAGAAAACCAGAAGGTACATAGAAATAGACACTACATGAAGTCAGTTTGATTAGAAGTGAAAGAGCTAATTATATTGGAATAGGATTGAAGAAGTGGACATTTTTAACTGGACTTTTCTAAGGTAAATTATGGAGAAATGGACTGTTCTTAGCAGCATCTTAGTATTGCTGGGTAGAATGCTAATTCTAATCAAAATTGAGGACTGATGTAATTGAGATTTATTTGGGAACTTTAAAGCCCCTGCTTCTGGGTTAAAAAGAGGTCTCAGCCTTTGAGACAAAGATGATTTTAGACTAGAAGAAGTATTAGTAAATAGTACCCCAGATATACTGAGAAGCTTTGCTGATAGAACATCACACTCTGCGAAAAGTCTGGGCGGCAGCAGATGCTTGACATGGGGAGCACTGGACTATTTTGTCTTGTGGCAAACATCTTCATAAAAGATTCTTAGAAAGAGTCTTCATAAAAGAGTCTTAGAAAGACTCTTCTCCTTAAGTAATGAGTGGTTATGTCTAAGTAATGAAACTGACTGAAAATCCCAAGTTGTGTCTTTCTATGTTGTTTAATAAGAAAGTTAATAGTTTGTAAGAGGGAAGAAGTGTGTTTTAAGGTATCATTCTGTTTTAGTTTAAGTTTTTCTTGTTTCTCAACATTTTTTTTTCTCTGTCTCTTAATAAATGTTAATAAAACTATTTTTGTTCATTTTAAAGCTTAAGCCTGCTTTATTTGTTTGTCTTCTAATCTCTCCCTCCCACAAAAATTAATACTAAAACCCCTACAGTTGGGCCTAATATAGGATGCAGGAGGGCTGGGAAAGATAAGAAAATGAAAATCATTCTGTGAAACAGTGTCCAGGCTGTTCTCAGGTTGTGTGGAGAGAGATGCATGGGAAAAATATCAGCCTTTTTACAGCTGAGAGAGAGCAATCTGCTGTGGACTGTGTCAGATGCACCCTATTTTTCCAGACTTCAGTTTTAACAGGTAAAAGGCAGCCAGTATACGGGTGAGGACAGAGTGGAAATGACAGTAATACAGAGCCTGTTTAATTTTTAATTTTTTTTTTTTTTTAAATGCACTTACTACTAATTGCAAACTAGAGCCGAATGGCAGAAGAAGGATTATAGTAGTGAGGCATAGTCTGCTGACTCATTCCTTCTTTTCTCTTGAAAAACCTAAAATATGTGCCACCTGGTGAAGACATGGGATCTGCTTGATTTTTTAAAAAATTTTTACTCTGTTTCCTTTTCTTTCTGGTTTTCCTTTTTCTCTTCCTTTTTCTTTCTTTTACTTCTTCTTTCCTGTTTCCTTCTCTCTTCCTTTTGTTTATTATTTTTCCCTTTCTTTGTTTTGCACTTTGTTTTCCCTCTTTCCTTCCTTTTGGATGCAAAACAAGCAGCTGAAAACTAATCCACGGCCAAGAGATTTCTACATTCAGCTCTGTGCTCACACTTCACCCCTAACATGACGCTTGCAGTTCCTGGATGCAGTGAGCTAAAAAAAGCCTTCTTGAGGCAGAGGTGATTTTTGGAGTGAGGGAATGGTGAGCTGCCAAGCCATGCTGGGGAGTGAGACAAAGCTCTGGATGTGGCCCAAGGACACCCGTGTTGTGCGTCAGCTTTTGTGGTGCCCAGGAGATGGAGATGGTGGGGACAGACACAGCCCTTCCTGTGCCAGCAGCTGGCCAGGAATGGGGACAAAGAGCCTTCTAACGACAGTGAAGTTTGAAAAAGTGCTCAGTTCTTCCTTGATTCGTGTAATAGCTCAGGATGACTTCACTTTACTCTTCCAAAGTTCATATGCAGCATCTGGAAGGTGGAAGCCCTGGAATGAGCAGCAGCTTTTGGAGGCATCAGAGCTTCTCCTGCACTGATGCACTCTGCACAAGGCACAGCCACAGCTCCCAGAGTAGCTGCGGACTAGCAGCCAGGCCAGATTTCATCTTTTCCTCTTTAAAGCAGCTCACTCTGTAGCCATGGCAACCCGCTGCTAAGCGCAGGCAGGCCCTGGAGCTGGCACTCTGCAGCAACTCTGATCCTGCTTGCCATGGCTGGCAAGAGAATTTCCAGGAGTCTCCTCATCAGCTTACAGACAACCATTCTGGTCTCCCAGAAGACACCTATGAGGCTGAAATCAGAATGAGAGTTTGTGAGAATCCCTTTGTGTGTCACTCTTTGTGAGGTGCAGCGTCTCCTCCATGGCCACAATATCCCCTCAAGGGCATTGCTTCGTAGCATGCTCCCACATCCCCACCAGGGCTGTGGAGCTGCAGACCTTGGGTGAGACTCATCACTAAGTCTGAGCAGGGGAACAGGGCTCAGAAAAGGGCTCAGTTCTCCTGAGAGGCTGTTTGGGTTTGCTGCTGCCACAGAGAATCCTGTGGAACAGCACGCCATCTCTCTGTCTCCAAAATTCTCCATTGATATGTATATTCTAGAGTGGAACAGGGATTTGATCCTGCTCCAGCAGTGAGTTCTAAGGGGTTAGAGGATGGAGTAATTCAGCCTGGGACTTTGCTCATCTACTTCTTGCTGTTGCAGACATTTGTTATACCCTGCATTAGTCATACTGTCCTTTAAGACACCTTCCTATTAGCAGTGGCAGCCTTGCTGAGTGAAAATTTCTTAATGAAAACCTTTAGGTTGCTCTTCTATATTCACATGGGCAGCCCATACCCTTTCCTGTCATTGTCTTGAGGAGTTCTCCTGAAGGAAGAAATGATGAAAGAGAAAAATAAACCACCACATCTTGATTGTCCCAGCAGCATGTTTAGGTCTGTGAGGGGAACTAGGGACAGCTCCCTCCAGACACCACCCTGAGGTGGTAAGAGGAAATCAAGGGCATATCTTGGCCCTGATATGAGGCATGGCTCCACCCTTGCTGCTCAGTGCCTGCAGTTCATCTTCTGCTACCAGAAAACATTGCTGTAATCAAGAGATGCAGCTCCAGAAGTCTGTTATTGCTCCCTGGGGAGCCATTCTGGCTTTGCTGGAAGAGGCAGCACGGTGCTGTGGAGCAACACATTCCAAAAGCCAGGAAGAAGGTGGTGCTGAAGCCTCGATTCTGCACTACTCATATCTGCAGTGCTGATGTTTCTGTGTGCACAATCACCCACCCTTGGGTTTCACGTCAAGTGTTGTTTCTAATACAATGATTTCCCTGGAAAAGGGCAAATCTCCAGATTCACACATCCATTATGACAGGAGAGACGGGGAGGTGGGACTGACTGAAAAAAAAAGATGACACTGGGAAAATAGAAAACAACCAATGGGATTTTGTTATACCAAAGAGCTGTTGGCAGATTATCAGTGCCACCATATAGACACTTGCTTGAATATTGTGAGGATTCACAAATGAACCATAAATCATTGACTGAAGACTTCAGCACTGGCATACATCCCACAATCAGCCTGATTCCAGCCTCACAGGTGTCTTCTGGGAGGCCAGAACAGAATGAACAACTGAGAAGGTTCCTGATGCTTCCTTCCCTTGAGCAGCCAGCAGCCCATAGCGAGCAGAACCAGAGCCAGGGCTGCTGCAGTGACCCAAAGCAGCCTCTGCTGTTGCCATGCACAATAGAGCAGGGTCTCCATGATGCCACTGCTCCCCTCAATCTCCTGCAGGAGCCGAGTCATCTCCCGATGCAGATATTCTCCACGCTCCTGTACCTCTGTGGCTGTGGACGCATCAACCTGGTGCTTGAGCTTCAAGCTGAGGAAGATGCCCAGCACAGCCAGGATGAGAATTGTTGTTGAACCCATGGCCTGGAGGAAGTGGGGGGAGAGGACATTCAGTAGGTCTGGCTGGGAGGGAGCAGGGGGAAGTGGGCACCTGGAATGTCCCCAGAGCCTCTCTGGGCACCTACTGTCACTGGGAGCCTCGAGCTCTATCTGTCTGCAGCCCTAAGAGACATACAATGCCCTGCTCTGAGGCTCTCAGCTCTCACTCTGGGTTTAAACACCCAGGACATCTTTCCCAGCCCCCATCCAGCCCAGCATTCCCCTTGTGTATGCACTCACTGGCTGCCAGAATCCAAATGTGCTGGGTCTGGGCCAGGGGTTGCCTGTTGATGTCCCTGGCACAACTTCCAGTTTGGCACATCCTCCATGATATTGAAGCCCCAGAGCTGGATCTCCCAGCCCAGTAGCCCCAGCCTTGGTCCCCACTGCTGTGCTCAGCAAGTCATGGGCATCCTCACCCTGGGCAAACCCAGCCGTAGGAGCAACTTGGGGGCTCTCTGGACTAAGAGGGCCCTTGGCCAGGCCCTCCAAAGATGTAACTGAAAGGAACATGGGGACTATCAGTGGATGTTGCTGGCTTAGGTGGAGAGGTTTTCTGGGCTGTGTCGTTTGACTCTGAGTTTTCTTGCAACAAAGAGTTATGTCCTCTTGCATGGAGACAAAATTCTTCTCCTCCCTCTCCTCTTGTACTCTTGGATTGCTTCTACTCTTGTCATTTGTTATCTTGGTAAAGAGATCCATTCCCATCTTGCTGCCATCCCCCCTGAGCCTCCTTTCCTCCAGGATAAACACTTCTCAGTCACTGTTATGACAATCTCTAGACCCTTCCCCAACTCCACTGAGTTTTACTGGACACACTCCAGCACCTCAATGGCTTTCTTGCCCTGAGGGGCCTAAAACTGCACACAGGATTCAAGATGTGACCTCAGAAGTGCTTTTCCCTCACCCACCTTGTCACAGAAGGACATTGGACTGGTGAAGCAAGACTTGCCCTGTGGTCATAGATCTCCACCACAGTTCTGCTGCTTGTCAATACACTGAAACTAAATCTGTGACTAGTTTGCATGAAACAGTTTGCATGATGTAACTGATTCTTTAATTCTGGTTGTTTTGTGGTCAAACTGGAAACACCAGTGTCAGCAAGCGACCTGGACTGCAGGCAACAATTTTGTGTTGTGGTCATAGGCTAATGGTGTCTATATTTGCCCCTTTCTTGCAATCTATAGTTTCTTATCTTTAGTACATACTTCAGGCCTTTTTTTCCCTTTTAATTTTTTTTTTTTCTTCCCCAAACTATTTGGATTTTTTGAGGACAAGGAAGGGCCATATGTAAGGACTTTTTAGCTCTTGCTCAGTGTTTGCATATTCTCCTGGAAAGAGGAAAAGCTGGATGAAAACAAGCCAGCCAGCGATGAGGAAGATCAGATTCTAACATGATAATTGCCCTCCTGCATTGCTGGTTCACCCACTTTTGAGCTCCCTACACGTGCAACCCAGCAAAGCAGCACTTGGAGCAAGGGTGACACACTGTGATGATCCAGGAGAAGTACAGGGGCGTTCCTGTGGTTGTCCCCTTTTTTTTTCAGGATGGTTTCAAGTGCACGGTAGATGGATTTCATTCAGTGTGGCTCAGGGCCAACTGAATGTCCACCTCCCAGGGTCTGTGAAGACACAGGATCAGCAGTCCCACAGGAACAAGCTCAGTCCCAAAAGCAAATGAGAAGAAACCACGCTGGCCAAAGCACAAGCTCTGTTCATCTTAGCAAGGCTGCCCATACTCTTAAGGAAGAGAAAAATAGTTTTAAACCTAAAGGTAAAAATTTCCCAAATAAAATCCTGTAAAACGGGTTTCTTCTTGATCCTGGGAGTCAATCAAATTTGGATTCTCAGATTTGTGCCTTCTAGTTCTTTCTTTCTGACTTTCATTAAGGTTGCAGCAGAAGGGTCTGCCTTGCTAGATATTAAGGTATGTGTACATGAAGGTGTCTGAGTCTGTGGTCAGAGTCAGACCACAAGTAGGGCTGCCCCAGCATTACCAATTACTTTGTGCCAGCTGCTGAAATGCCTCTGATTTATTTTCAGAGGTCTGGCTGCCAGTATAATGGGAGGGAAGCAAAAAATGGCCTGCTTTTAACTGAAAAGCTGTTTTCACATCACTCTGGCTGTACCCAAGGCTGTAGCCATCCCTGTGAAACAGCCACACCCCTTGACTTGCATGCAGTATGGAAATTCGTCACATAATAGTGAGGACAAGCCAGCCTCTCTGAGTAACAGCTTTCCCATGAAGATTTAGGGAAAGTGCTGGGGAAGAGGGTGCTGTGTCAGGCTGGCAGCATGCAGAGAGGCAGCCGAGGCTCTGCTAACAAGCCATGAATGTATCCACTGATTAAAAAAGACTGATGGGTAGAGCAGGTTATTCTTCCTCCTACTTAGCAAATTGATCGATTTTCCAGAGAATGACAGCAGGGAGGTAATAGCTTCAGTCTTCCAGGGTAACATCTTGTATTAAGAAAACATGAAATAGTTTGAGCTGTGCTTCTAAAAACAGTCTGGGGCATTTGCAAAGGACCAGGGAAGGATAAAGAAAAATGTTTACAGTTTGCTATCAGTCACTCCAGACAGTCATGTATGGCAGAATATATTCCGAGTGTGTGAGAAGTTAGAAAGGAAATACAGCATAACATCTGCAGGGAAATACTTGTTGCTGAAAGAGAAGAAGGTTCCATTAACACTGGGAAGCCCCTAGGAAAAGATTTCAGGATAGAATTTATCCTGTACCACTATCCCAATCGCTAGAAAATGCAAATCACTTGCAGAGCCAGTGGAAGTTCATTTGCTTTCCAATTATGTTGTGTCTGAAAGATGATCATGATCAATGAAACTTCACAATAAAACCTGGAATGGTTAATATTCCAAAGCAGATGCAGAGTGAAGACACAGCAATAATTTATATAGGCTTTATGAATGTCATATTTTGTGGGAAAGATTTTCCTTTATTTTTCAAAGACAGCATGATGAGAACAGGTAGCAGATTCTTTAGCCTGATTTGAGCAAAATCTCTGAAAATTCAGTTTATGCAAGGGAAGGAGCTGTCACATATCGATGGCGTTTCTCCTGTCTGTAAGACCTTTGTATTTCAGTAAATGCTGGAAATTAGGCAACATTATTCAGCTGTAGCTCCGGGACAGAGATCAGGCTTGTGTGGCTCTGAGAGAGGAACTTTATCATCATCCAGCTGCAACAGCTTCGAGGATTTTTTCATCAGGAATCTGAAAAGAAGCATGGCCCTTCTGGAGTGGGAGCACACTTGTCTGTGCTCTCAGGGTCTCACAAGAATTCAGGATGCTTAATATCTAGCTCTAACCCCAGCACCTCTGGTCACAGGAGCCATGCTCTTGCAGGGAATTCACATATGGTGAAAAGGCCAATTTAAGCCTCCTTTTAAAGAGAGCCAATACCTAAAACAATGCTGGAAACCATCTGAATCTTGGCCAAGATGCTCACCATTACGAAATGTGTTTGTTTCCTGTATTATTATTTTCTAAAGCAAAACCTGTCTTGCATTATTAGCCTAGTTTTCTAAAGAGCTTTGAACTCTTTTTTTCTTCCCCCCCACCCCCATTTTTATAGGAAATGCAACAGACCCAGTGGCAGCAGGTAGGTCCATACGTGGAATAACTTTTCCCAGTTGTTATAATTGGTATTATTTGAAATTAAAACTTCCTTCAGAGTTCACAATTTCTTAGGCACCAGAGGACATTCTGCTTGGTTTCTTTCCTGTCTTTTTTTTTTTTTTTTTTTTTTTTTGAAGGTCAGAAAGGTTTTTTTGGTATCTAGCAGGCTGAAGCCTTTCAGTTTTTCAATTAAAAGCAGGGCATTTCAGCAGTGGGCACAAAGGGTTGACAATGCTGGGGCGGCCTACTTGTGGTCAGACTCTGAGGGCCAGGCTCCTCCTGGTGAGAGCAGACACTATGCTGCTGGGTTTCAGCAGGCGTTAGAGGGACCTGGAGAAGCCCAGTATGCACTGATGTGAGGTTTGGTCCTACCATCTTTTGTGCAGGCACATGAAGATGTGTTTGTGGCACCTGGGGACATATGATGGGACTTGGCTGCGCTGTGTTAACAGTTGGAGCTGAGGATTTTAGAGAGCTTTTCCTGCTGGAACTATTCTGTGATTCCCTGTGTCGGTGATTCTGTGAATATAGACACAGTGTGACCATTCCTGCTGGCTATGGCTGCATCCAGCCCTGATAATGGTATCATGAAACTCGGTTTCTCCATGCTGAGATGACTTACTAAGCCCCATTTTCACTATGACTAAGCATGGTTTAAAGATGGACCCAACTGAACCTGGTGAAAAGGTTTGCTTCTAAACTTGTGGAGGTATTTTAACATCATGCTTCACACCACTGAGATATACCTTACAGCCCTGTCTGTCATCTCTGTTGGCCTTCTGGTAATTCTCCTTTGAGTCCACTTTCATTTAAGGTTTATTCCCCTCTCTGCCAAAAATGCATCTTCCCAGTAATCCTATTTCATAATCCCTTCCATGGCTGTTCAATTTATATTGCCTCAAATCTCCTGTGATCTTCTGCAAAACAGCAATCATATCTCTGCAGGCTTGTCCAGCCCTATTCTCTCTTCTGTCAAGAGGCAAACATCTCAGAAACACCCCTGTCCTTTCCTGCTCTTCCCAGAGGCAGTTCTGACAGCTGCACAGCCTGAGAGAGGACAGACAAATTGCACTGGTGCCATGGAAAGGATACCCAGTGCTTATTGCTGCATTGTAAACCTTGAGGAAAACTGTCTCTGTGAAATCTGTAACTCACACTCCATGGCTTTTATGAAAATCAGGAGGACCTGACTGAATTATACTTCCCTCTAGCCACCCCCCGGCTCTCGCTAGCTCAGTTATTCAGGGGTTTTAGGGAAATATATTTCAGAGAGACAGAATAGAGATTTCAAAAGAGTGGCTCTCAACCCCAGCTTCCGTCCAAGCTTTATTCTCGATGTGATGCTCCAGGAGGCCAAGGAGAGAGAGAGTGAACCAGGAAGAAACAGGGGTATACCTAGTTGTGGGCCAAAGAAAGATATTGGCCCTGAGACAATAGGGTCAGGAGTAGGTATGCTAGGGAAAAAGGGTTGAACTATATAGCACAGGCTTCAGGGGGATTCTGAGGGGAAAAACCATTCCTCAGAGGAACACAACACCTGACAATAATTGCTGCTGCATTTCTGCTGATGTTTTCTCAATGTTGCCTCCAAGACATGGTAGTGAAGGATAGTTTTTAGAATTTTATAGAAAAGTCTAAACAAATTAGGTTAGGGAAGTCCTTCTTCCACATGAGATGATGTGATGTACTCTCTGTAGTCCCTGTTGTTGAAAATGGAGCTTCAGCATTTTGCAGACCTGACCAGAAGAGACTGAATTTTTTTACAAGCACTATTTTTCCTGATTTGTACCTCAGCAGCATGGACAAGCATTGGAGGTGTCTCTCTTTCCCAGGCTGTCCAAGGAGTGGGAAGAGCAGTGGCCGGGGGGCTGAATTCCAGCACTTTGGCCACAGCCCTGGCCCAGTGTTCTGAGCCCAGGGAAGGGGCTACAGATCCAGCCCCTAGTGCTCCCCCAGGACCATCACTGTGCTCCCAACAGCAGCAGAAGGATTTCTGCCTCATTTGAATAATGGGCTAATTAGTGCTACTCTGTTGAAAATTGCTCAGTTTCTGAGTCCATCAAAGTCTGTGAAAGCTTTTTTTAAAAAAATGTATTTTAAGAATTCATATTTGTAGTTTTGGGCCTCGTTCTCTCTCTAGCACCACACAGTGCCATGGCAGGACGCAGCTCCACAACAGAATGCACTGTGCTTGTTGTTCAAAACCTTGGGTGACCTGGAAGCATTTCCCTCTTGCAGGGCTGGTGAAAGCCGTCAGGAAATATCTGGTGGTGGGGGTGGTCACGTCCCTGAGTTTGTTTTGCAGCAACTTCAGCAGAAGAGAGGAAGAGGAGATCTGTTTGAAGGGACTCTGTAGGTGGTGCAGAGAGCACATCTACATATTTCTTATTTTTCCTCAGAAATAAGTGGAGATAAATTATTAATCAGGAGAAACAGTATAGAGGGTTGAATTTGTTGCCTTTCCTCACAGAGCAGGCTGTTAAAACACAGTACTTTCTGCCAGGTCCAGATGAAAGCTTATTGTCTAAATGCACGAAAACACATTAGGAATCCAAGCAGGGTTTCTTTGCATGAAAATAACAGCAGGTGAAGTCAATAAAATGTTATGCTGTAGGAAGAAAACTCATGAGATCATTGCATAAATGAGAATTAGTTGGTTCAGGATGAGTACATGCTGAATCCGAGCATTTCCATTGATCATCAGTGCAAGTGCAGAATTTCTGTGCTGCCCAGGAGCTTTGCTGCCTCCACTGTCAGGACAGGCTCTGCAAGGCAGGGAACAAACAGGAGAATCACAGAATCACAGAATTATTCTGGTCGTAAAATTCCTCAAAGATTAGGTTGGAAAAGTCCTCCAAAATCGTGGAGTCCAACTGCTAACCCAGCACAGCAAAGTCCATCACTAAGCCATATCCCCAAGCCACATCTACATGCCTTTTAAATCCCTCCAGGGACAGTAACTCCACCCTGGAAAATCTTTTTCAACACTTGACAATCTTTTGAAGTGAAGAAATTTTTCCTAGCATCCAAACTAAACTCCCCTGGAGCAATTTTAGGTCCTTTTCTCTTGTCCTATTACTTTTACCTTCTGAGAAGAGGCAGTGCAGGGGAAAGATCTGAATAACAAAAGGCTTATTGGAAGGCAGTAAGAACCCAATATTGATAAGCACTGATCATTGTTTGTTAAAGTCTAGTCACCAATGTCACTAGAATTTCCATTAATGTGAACATACGTGACATGCATACTGTCCTTTCCATGAAAAAGTGATGCTTGTGGCAGACTCTTGGTGCGGGGCTACTAAAGCTTCACCAGGAGATGTGGGAGCCACTCATGAAGACAAGAGAGGATGCTGGATGCTGATTTACCTCTGGGTCCAAGCCACCCCCTTTGCACCAATGAGTGGGAGCATGAATTGTCATGTTGTCTAGTTTTATGCCAAAACTTTAAAATTTGAGGTTAATTTGTCTCATCTTGCCCATCAATGATATTTCAATCAAACAGAATTTTGTGAAAGTACTCTGACACCAGTTCTTATTTTCAAAATTTCTCTATAGAAGCCAAGTAAGAGGAACATCTAGGGTCAGCTGGCAATTACCTGTGTTCCCAGATATCATCCTGATTCAGCATCTGATCACCACCTTTGCAACTCCTTTTCAGGCCAAGGCTACACACTATTCCAACTACCTAAGAAGTTTGCAATGAGAAGAGATGTCCCTCTGGCAAAGAGATAAGCATATCTGAATGCATTCTAGAGGTTTTCCTCATAGTACAGCTCATTTGCAGGTGGTCATACAAACCTGTTTGTGTGGTTACAACTGCAGCTTTACTTACCATGGTTATACATGGACTGGTTACAGCATGAAGAAATAGAAACATCAAGGAAACACCTTGGGAATGCCCTGGTTTCATAGCTCCCTTCTTTCCTGGCTTTGGGCTAGCTTGCCAAAACTGGTACCCTCCACATAGCTTTGTCTGTGGGAGTTTGTGAAGTGAGACCCTGGACTGGTGCTAGCCGCAGAGCTGGGACGATCAGTCCATTCATCAAAACAAGGGATGTGGGAGTGCATTAGTCATTCCATATCCTTGACATGGAGTCAGGGATGATCTCAGGCACCAGCAACTTTCATTACCTTGAAAACCCTGACTGCCAGTCCAAGGCATGATTCCTTGTTTGCAGAAATAATGTCAATGGCTGGAATAATCCATCGACCTGATCCAAGCGGAAAAGTAAACACTTTATTTCCATCCAGAGCTCTGTTTGCTAGGCTGTAATGCTTGTGACACACTAGAGGATGAGCTCACACTCATGAAATATTTCACTTCCCACTTCTATTGTCCTTTGCAATGGAAGTTCTCATCTCTGTTTTAACAATAAAACCTTTGTAGGAGACAGATAATCTGCAGTTCTGACTCAGACCATTAAGGGCACATTGGGAAATAACTTTCATTTCCCAGAAGACTAATTTACATCAGCAAGCAAGAAGATAATCAGAGTCATAAATCTTTTTCCATGTCCATATTTCCTGATTGCTTTAAAAATATTGGGACAATACTTTCTGTACCTTAACCAAATGCAGAAATTTGGCTTGGTTTTCTGAAGATCTGCAGAGCAGGGTAGTTAGGCTGGTTTATATCTCCCTCATTTCCAGCAGGCTGGAATTAAGCATGGCCTGTAAATTATACATGACTTTTTAACTTTCATGAATCCCATAATTTTACTTCATTGATCAGTTCTTTACCTTAATTGGCAAAAACCCATGAGGAAATGGATGTTCTACATCAGGCAAATGGGAATTTTATTGATGTAGTATTGGGAAATCAGTAGGCATGATTAGCAAGTAAAAATGTTCCTATCCTTGACGTTTCTTTGAGAGCAGTGTTGGTGTCCTCCTGCCTGCATTTTACCTGGGGTTTTCACAGGAGTTAGAAAACCAGCTCTATTTAATATTTATTGGGAAGCTATCTCATCCATCTATCCGTCTATTAATATTAGTCAACATACATAACCATGTATGTTCCCTCTATTAATACTAATGACAGTGAACACAAGTGTCAGAACAGAGATTCTGAAGATTTTCCTTAGGACTAGCAGCCAATTTTTCCTTTTCCCTCTCTTTCCATCTGCATTCCACACACTTCCTGAATAGGCACACATGACCAACTGCAACACCAGGCTATTCTGCTGATCCCCATGCTGGAGGAACAGCAGTTCCTTTCACTTTAGGAGAAGCAAACCCACCATGACTAATCTGGCTAATAAAGGCCAGGTACTGAACTACAGCCTTTGCTCTTGTGTCTGTTGTAAATCACAGAAGCACAGAATCATTCAGGTTGGAAAAAGCTATAAGATCACCAAGCCCAGCCCCAGCACTACCAAGCCCACCACTAAACCAAGTCCTCAAGTGCCACTTCCACATATCTCTTAAATTCTTCCCCAGGATGGTGACTGCACCACTCCCCTGTGCCAACACCTAACAACCCTTCTGGTGCAGAATTTTTTCCTAATATCCATTTTAAACCTCCTCTGGTGCCACTTGAGGCCATTTCCTCATCCTCTCCTGTGAGAAGAGGCCAACTTTCCTCTTGCTACAACCTTTTATCAGAGGGTAGTAAGCCTCATGTTCTCTAGGCTAAACAAGCTCATCTCCCTTGGCCACTCTTCACCAGACTTGTACTCCAAACCCTTCAACAGCCCTGTTGCCCTTCTTTACACATGCACAGGATTTAAGACACATCAACAGGCAAAAAAATCAATGTCCAGAGAGGAGCCACAGCCATATATCTCTGCTGTTCTTATTTTCTGATCATGGGAAAGGAGAAATGGATCCCTTTATTCCAAGAGTAAACACAGCCTTTAATTAGATAAAATAGATTTCTTATAAAAATTGTTCCTGGTTGGACAGGGTGGCATCAACCCTTTTAATGCTTTTAAGAGTGACGGCAGACTATTATACCGTTCCTGGTGGGCCACATAGCAGAGACTTTTAGATGGTCCCCCAAAGCTCCCAAAGAGCAATAATGATAACAAAACACTGATGGTGACCTTTCATGACTCCAATTGTACATCTTTGGAGGTGAAGATTCATAGTGTGAGGGTGGTTAAAGAAAATTTTATTCTCTATATGCACCTCCTAATTATTTTAATGTGCCATTTACACTCCTTGTATTCTGCTTTGGGAAGATACCTGATTATGTTGATAGTGATTAGGGTAAGTGAGTCAATCCTATGTCAGTTATTGGGTGTCCATAATAAGATCAATTTTCTCATTTTATTTCCTGCTCATCAGTCAACCCTATGCTTGTTAGGTGTAACTGAATTTGTGTCCAACAGCAAAATGAAGATATTTAGATTTACTCTAATAAAATCTTGTACCAAGATTATATTAAACTGCAGAGAAAAAAGAAAAATGGGAACTACTCTAAAACAACTTTACTTGAAGTTTGCATATAGCAAAAATGCTCCTTGTTCAAGCGTAACTTGCCTTTTTTTTTTTTTTTTAAGGGTGGGACGGAGGGAAAGAGCTTCAAAATAGTTTATAAAAAACCCTTAATTGTGCTCTCAGAAGATCTTGGGTGGGCTCACACCTCAGACAAAGTACAAGTCTCTGTAGTTTGTGTTGAATTTAAGAAATTATTATTTGGAAGAGAAAAAGCCATTGCACACAAATAATCCCCGAAGTGAAGTACAGGGTGCATTTAGTGTCCACACTGGCAGGGAAAGCTGGTAATGCGTCAGCCAGACAAAGCATTTCTTCAAAGATCCTGAAACCCAAGACCAGTTTATAATACAGTAAAATGGCAAAAGAAAATATAATCTTCACCTGGTTCACAAATTTTTCAACTCTTTAGCAAATAAAGCCTGTGTCTTAGTTTTGAAAGACAGTTGCCTGCCAGGGAAAGCTAGAGCCTCCCTCGGAATGGAGAATGTAAAACCCTTTCCCTCCAAATTATTATAATTTTGCAATTAGCAGCTTTCAGGCAAAGATATGGGAAATTGGAGTAACAGTGCTTTACTAGGAATATTTAAAAAAAGGAAAATACAAATGTAGTACTACAAAATAAACAAGCAAAGAAGCAAACAAAGGATCCTGGAAAACACCCTGACAGAGTTAGGGATATGACCTGGCACCCTGTTGGTCAGGAAGCAGTCCAAAGAAGTCCTCCTGCAGGAACAGATGTGGCTCTGTGGAGTAGGTCCTGTAGAAAGTCCAGTGGTGAAGAGATGGGTCCAGTCTTCCTCTGGTAATCCAGTGGAAAAACTGAACAGCTTGTGTCCTTCCATCCCAGTTTTTATCTAGCTGGGAACAGCTGGCTCCTCCCCAACTGGATGGAGCATCTGACAATGGGATGATGGAATGTGTCATGGCATCGGTGGGCCCTAATGGCCCATTATCAGAAGATGTGCCCCTGGGGGATGGAGGGGTGGTGAAAGAGATAAGAAACACTGCCCCACCTGGATTTAATGGCTGGGCCATTATCAGGAGGCATCCTCCTCCCTCTGGAGTAAGAAGGATAAAACTTCTCCCCAAAAAACAACTTTCAACAGATGAAATAGAATACACATTTTTAGGTTATGTAATTGAAGACAGCCTACAAAGCAGAATCCTTTCTGCACCAAAAAACCCCCCAAAAAACAGAGAAGGGGGAAAGAAAGAAAGAAAGAAAGAAAGAAAGAAAGAAAGAAAGAAAGAAAGAAAGAAAGAAAGAAAGAAAGAAAGAAAGAAAGAAAGAAAGAAAGAAAGAAACAAACAAACAAACAAACAAACAAAACCCCCTAAAACAGAGCGTGTGCAGTCCTGAGCCAAGGAGATTTGTTGTGAAAGCATCCTTGTGAAAGTACCATCAACCTTCTTGGGAGAGCAGCATTCACAGACAGCTTTTTCAGGAGAAAAATCAAACATAACATCCTGATATTTAACTATTGGTCACTAATAAATGGTTTATGAGAAAACCATTCTTTATTACACATCATGTGAGAGAACATATGTCTTGATTTTCAAGTTTTTGGGAAAGCAGGGAATACAGTGACCATATGATTGAATTACTGACCATTTACTTGGACATTGGGAATTAAAATTGTTTGCTTTTTTTATAAATAACACTTTTACAATAGAGCTACCTGGTATTACACAACCACAGCATTGGAGTGCACTCACCACACTTTCCCCAATGTGTTTGATCTTCACAGTAACTTTGCGACTACGCAGAACTCTTCATAAATATTTAATTCATATTATTCTGCAGTCATAAGTGCCAAGGAAGAGTAAGAAAGTGACTCATTGTTTCTTAATAAGAGATGAGAGACAAAGGAGATCTGTTGTCACAGTGGAATAGGGTTCTTGCTAATAAAATCACCCAAGGATTTTAAAAAATCCTGTGGAATGAAAAAAAAAATATCTCTTATACCATCAACAAGAGTATGTGTGAGAAAACAAGCACGGCTGCTCTACTCCATAATAACAACAACAAAAAAATTAGCAGTAAAATAATGGTGAAAACAATAGGAGTAATTTCTTTCATCTTTCAAGAGCTATAGCCATGATATCATGGATGGAAATAAGAAATAAACAGTGTGATCACACACTAAAATAACTGATTTATCACTGAACACTTTATGCAGTGTAGAGCCATTCCTGTGCCCTTCTGGCACATTTAATATACTTGTGTTTATGCTCACATTTTTCTGGAATTTGTCTTCACTTGTCTGGTGGCCTACAGCAAATTTACCATAAATGGTTAATTTCAGGATGGCTCTGAGACAATACCAAGCATTAGCTCAATCTTTTGAGTTTAGCTGGTTAAATAAGAGCAGAGGCACTGACAGCTATGAAGATCCTGCAGGAAAAATTGGTGAAAAGACATTTTCCTGAGTTGAATTGTGCATGAGGTTTCCTATCCCATCCAACCCCATCCCATCCTCTGGATGAGAAGGTTACAACCCACATTTACTTGAGCCACATACAGAGATGGCTGAGCTGTCTATGATACTGCATGGGAAACTTATTTACTATTCATTTTAAAGTCAGTAAGAACCCTTTTAAAAAACAAACAAACAAACCTGTTGACCAAAACCCAAAACAAAACCAAAAACACCACAAGAAAAAGACCAGACATGTCTACAAATGTCAGCTGGTCAGTGGTTCTTGCAGGACTTCAGCCACCAGAGCAGGGACAGCAAGCTCTGCCTCCCCAATGCTGCCTCTTATGAATTCTTAAATGTTCTTGAAGAAGACTTAGAGATGACTTTAGCTATCTTCTTTTTTTTTTTTCTTTTTCCCCCAGATTTTGTGAAAGTTTCCACTCCATAAACTGAGATTTTATTGAAAAATGGCTAAGCAAAGGATAAATGAAAAATTACTAATCATCATTGCATCAGTCTCCTTGACTTATCCTCATTACCTGACACTTATTCCCTCTGCATGTGAAAGGTTTTCTCTAGTTTACATACCCTGTTATTAAATTCTGCCTTCAAGCAGAAGTTTGAGCAACAGCCCAGGAGATAAATGTTCAGATGTACCTTGTTAGAGTAACCATATATTTCTATTTTTGGCTGGGCTACATTTTGAGTTGCACCACCACCCTGAAAGTGATGTCTGATGCGTGACAGTTATTGTTATGAATTGCTTTTGCAGATCTTTCAAGCCTGCAGGATGCTATCAATCCTCAGGGAAAGCACTGAAGGATAAATTCTACATTGGTTCTCATTTTAATTTTAAATTAACAGTATCTTGATTACATGGAGCTGCACACTAAATGAACATTCACAATTTCATGAAAAATACCCTGTTTCCAGTTTTTGTTGGTCCTGCTATAATTTTTCCTGCACCAAGAATGGCTGGAGGGTTTAAACCATCTCCTGGGGATCTACCAAGTGCTGCTCAGCATGATGGGAGGGTTGAACATGGGGATGTTCCTGCCTTCACATGAAAGGCACAGGCATTTTCTATTACAGCCCCCCAGAGCCTCTAAGAAGGTTATCAGTCAACCAAGAAAAATGCGATTGCCTTCAGAAACAGATTCTTCCTTACTATCCCCTCCAAAACAGATAAAAAACTGTGGTGCTACAGTTAATGCATGTAACTAGTGTTTCATGAACCCGGCATTGTCACAAATAGTGTGTCTTCATGTCTATAACATCTCAGGTGCTGCATAAAAAGAAGTGCAAATCTTTTAGGATGGATTAATCCTTCATGTTCAAATCAATCCTTCATTTATTTTTATATCTGCTAAAATCCTGATTCAGTTTTATGCCATAATATCACCAAGACTCACTGCATACTGCTGCTGCTCAACTTTGCTTTGGGCTGCTGTGTAACCTTAGAAAGGCCACAAAAATCAGAAAGTTGTCCTTTTTTGGGTGCATTGAAAATACAAACATTTGTAATATTTCTGGGGGCAAAGAGGCCACAATAAAAACAACAACAGCAAGCTAAATTGCCTGAGCTGTTTTACCAGCCAAGAGGGTGGAAATTTTGAGGGCAGATCAGTAAAATCTGAGTTGCCTCTGGATAAAGAGCACTGCCTTTTTCTCTATCTCACAAGTATTCAGGCTTCCAAATTACTGCAAAAAGAAGCAGTAAAATAATACATAAAGTCAAGGTACTGATGTTTTATTCCCTGAGCAATGTCAAAAGAGCTAAAAAAGACATCAAAAATATCTGCCAGCAAATGAGAAAGTTGTTGTGCTGGATGCCAGTTTTATGATGCTAAGGTGAAGCTGGTTTAATTCACTCCTATAACACAGACATGGCACGGACTTTTGATGCTCACTATTTTTTCACTCCACCAAAAGTTATAATCCTGAATGTGTGGATCCACTTTCTTTTCTTATCTTTTTTTGGAAAGAAGCATAATATCTAAGAGTTCTCAAAAACAGGGTGCAAGAGATAATCTGAGCTAATTTTACCTGTAAAATTTGCTAACTTTTCTGAGCCAAGTGTTGTGTCATAAGATTAGCACTGCCTAATATTCCCATAAATACATAAGAAAAAGCATTTTTCCCATTTGAAATGTGTGTTTACTTTGTAGGAGAGGGTGTTTACTTAGTGTCAAAGAGATGAAGATTTGACTTTTGTGAGCTCTTCCCACTACTGCTGTGGCAGCAGAAGAGGGTCCTGGCCCAGACGGAGTACCCAGCTGCTACTTTCTTTCACAAGAAAATAGTAGAAAAGGGGCAACTGAAGGGAGTAGATTTTTTTTATTGTATAAATAAATATAATAAATATAATGAATATAATGAATCTGTAAATACGGAATATTTCCCTTATCTTGACAGCTTTGAAGACTATGATTTCCAATAGAAAATTATCACTGGTCATGAGGCAGTGTGATTACCAGCAAATTGCCTGTAGGTAGCCTGTGCTCTAAAACAATCTAACTTTCATTTTATACATACATGTATATATATAGTCCCTTAGTACATAGAACAGCGTCAGCTGGTGCTCTTTCAGTGAAGGCAAATGCAGCATTAGTAAGTGATAAAGAAAGAAATTTCTCTCCTGGTGGACAGAACTTGCAAGATGGACAGCCTGTGGGATGGGCTTTGGGAAATCAGTTTAATTTTCCCAGCCCCTTTGAGTGACGGATTAAGAAATAAAGTTCTTTCAAAAAATGCCTTGCAATATTGATTACCAGTCCTGCTGTAAAATGCACCATGATAAAGATGGTGTGCTGTTTTCCATGGTTTTTGTTTAGTTTTATTTTGCTTGGTTGGGTTTGGTTTTTTGTTTGTTTTGGTTTGTTTGTTTGGGTTTTTTTTGCACAGCACAATTTTAATAATTTTGATTCCAAATAATGCTGCCCATTTTAAAGAGTATTTAAAAGCTTGTTTCTTTCATTCTCGATTTTAAAATTCCTCTCCCCTTACAACAGGCTGTCAGAGTGCTTTGCACAATGAAGGATACTATTGACATATTCAGTGGGATATTTTTAGCATAGTGGGAAAAATAAAATCTTGGGAAAGGTCAGCTCTTTCAGTGTGCTAATTAAGTTTCTGCAGAAGGAGATTATATCACGATGGTGACACGCAGGCTCGCGGGGACGTCATGCAGCA
The DNA here is from genome assembly GCF_015227805.2 of Hirundo rustica. NCBI lineage: Eukaryota > Metazoa > Chordata > Aves > Passeriformes > Hirundinidae > Hirundo > Hirundo rustica. The sequence continues at coordinate 77,549,480 of NC_053488.1, read as the reverse complement.
GCCTGCAGTAAGAGGCCTGGGTGAGAGGGGCTGGCAGGGGTGGACCTGTATGCCTGACATATCGCCCCTGAGTCATGCAGCACCAGATTTCCTTCCCTGACATTTTCATTGTAGCAGGGCAGGCAGAGGGATCTCACAACAAGAGGTTTCCCATGAGTTAATGGCAGCTCTGTGCATCTTCTCTGGGAGCAGGATGTGCTAAGGGAGGGATGGGTGCAAGGTGGGGCCATCAGTGGAACTCTGCTGTCCTAGCTGCACTTCTAACACAGCTTGGGATAAAAAACCCCAAAGTTTCAGACTGCAGAAAAGCAAGAAGTTTTCTACAGTGAGAATGGCGATGCACTGGCACAGGTTTTCAGAGGAGCTGTGTGCATCCCATCTCTGGCAATGCTGCGGGCCAGGCTGGACAGTGCTTTGACCAGCCTGGTCTAAGGGAAGATGTCCCTGCCAGTGGCAGGCAGAGTGGAACTGAATGGTCTTTAAGGTCCCTTCCAACCCTTCCAAACTATTCTGTGATTCTTTGATTTTATGTTTCTGTAAATCTATGTGTCTATGACTTGATGCTTCAATACATCTTCAAATCTGTGATTCTATGATTTTGGAGGAGGAATTAAAACCTAAGATCGCTTTTAAACCAAAATGATGCCAGCATGATCACAGGCAGAGATGGGACTGTACTCATCTAGGTATCAGCAAAGTGCTCTGTAGAGCCTGGAATTTCAAAGCTCTGAACAGTGGTGATTATGGCTTGTCAGTAAACAGCCACCTTCTCCTCTCTTCAGGGGGGCAAAAACAACTTTCTCCAGTGGAAAAATCAAGAACATGCTAAGTAAGATATTTCAAATAACTAAGCTATTTTGAAAATTGACTTCCAATGGATATGAATAACGAAAACCACTTTGTGTTTTCTGTGGTAGCTGGCTGTCAAGAAAAGGCAAGGCACAGAATATCTGCATCGGGAGATGATTTGTGTTCCAGAGGAGAGTGAGAGGAGCAGCTGGGCAGCAAAGCCAATGGTTTCAAAGTCACCTGCAGTCTGACAGGTCCTCCCAGGCTTTTGATCTCTGTCTCCACCCGCCAGGACATAAAGAATGCCATCAATTTTTCTCAAAACATTGTCAGAGGGGGACATTCCGGTGAGATGAACTGCCACAATAGGCACAGATGGCAAGTGGGAAGGCATTATGTCAGGCCTACATGGAGGTGAAAGGCTTGGAATTAGCATGCTGGACAAGATTCCACTAAGCAGCCTGTGGGAAAAGCAGAGAGGGTACAAGAGGAAGATGCCAGGCCTCGTGAGGCAGATCTGGGTAACGCATCCAGACAAAATTCCAACCATGGCAAACTGTGGGAAAGGAAGTCACTGTTTACACATATTCCATCCTAAGCTGTGGGAACAGGTCATATGGCTCATGGGTACTTTGGACTGTATAAAGGTGGTACCTTCAGGAGAACATTCAGGGAACTGAGCAGAGGAAAAGGGACCAGCAGGACGCCACAGGAACCTGTGTGGTGGTAACAATCTACTTAATATCTTTCTCTCTTTCTCTCCCCCTCTATCCCTTTCTCTACCTCATATTTACTGCTAAATAAAATCCATACTATTGCTTTGGCATATGGTCTTGTTTACACCTTAATTCTGGCAGAGGCATCTTTTGATAAGCAGATCCTAACACTGTTCCAGATGTGGGATCCTAACATTATTCCAGGGGGTCATAATAGCATAACAACACCCCTATCATGTACTATCTCTTCCCCAGCCTCCACCCAGATGCTTGCTACCCCTGCATCCGCCAGTGACTGCTGCCTCATTCATCCTTTAGTCCTGCTGTGGCTGCTGGTGCCAGCACAGCTCCCTCCATTATTTCTGGCCTGGGATGAGCAGAAACATATTTTTCCGAACATGTTCACTGATCTCCTGCAGAGCCCTGTGGTAATTTAGGAAAACCTTCATAGCTGGAGACAATTTTAGTTGGTTACTAGTTGAAGGCACAAGGGCCTTCGAGTCACTGTCACTTCCCAGCAAGTGTGAACCTGTCTTCACACTTCCACAAGCAGACAGGGCAAGTTGCCTGCATTGTATCTGTTCAGTTCCATTGTATCTGTTCCTCTAGGGTGGAACTGTCACCCTCTTTCAAGACTCAGATTTTAATAAAAAATTCTGCACAAAGCGTCTTAACTCTGAGCTGAATGACTGCTTTGAATACAGCAGTTAAGAAAATGAAAGGGGGGAGGGTATCCCTATGTATCATGTTGTCATATGCTTCAGGAGAGCTCCTGGGGTGGGCATGATTAATCCATGAGCAAATAAGTCTGTACAAGGAGATCAACAGAGTTAAACCTCGGTGCTGCAGTCCTGGATGCAGCAATGGGAGGTTGTGGCTGAGGATCCTGGAGGAATTTGCTGGGACTTCATTTGGGAAGATTAGATTTGGGATCATTAATTGCCTATGAAATCCTTGAACACATTGTATTTAAATTCAGATTAATAGCTCCAATCTGCAGTTAATTTCAGAGCCACTGTCAGTGTGTTCTCACTGACACAGGCATGAAGGAGGCTTCTGAATAAAATGTCTGTGGCTGAGCTTTTGCCCCACAAATGAGTCAGCAATGCTCCCAGCATCACGTCATTGGCCTCTGCCCCTTTTTCTGTGGTATTTTCAGGTTGGATGTGCTGAGGAATAGCAGCCCAGGATTTCTGAGAATGCTTCATGGCAGAGATAATTACATGGTGAAATGAAAACTAACAAGCTGCATCTACTTAGTATTAAGGATTAATTATCTCAGCTTTAGTCTTTGTTTCCCTGCAGGGTGGCACATCTCATGAAAATCATCCTCCAGTAAATACAAAAAGTGTGATGTGCAGCCTATGCAGAGTGTATGCATAGAAATAAGATTCTAACTCTTTTCACCCATCATCTGAGGCTGGACTTAATGTTCCTCACTTGCCTAAGGCAAAGCAAAGATACATGTTAAGGAATCATGGCATCACAACGTGGTTTGGGTTGGAAGGGATATTAGAGACCATCCAGTCCAATCCCTGCCATGGGCAAGAGACACCTACCACTACACCAGGTAGGTCCAAGCCTCATCCAGCCTGGCTTTGAACACTTCCAGGGATGGGACAGCCGCAGCTTCTCTGGGGAACCTGTTCCAGTGTTTCATCACTCCCACAGACAAGATTTTCTAATCCAGTCTTCTGTGAGTTTAAAGACATTTTTCCTTGTCCTTTTGCTCCAGGACCTTGCCCAAAGTCTCACTCCAGCTCTCTTAGAGCTCCTTTTCGCACAGGAAGGGGCTCTAATACCTCCTCAAAGCCTTTTCTTCTCCAGGCTGAACAATCCCATCTCTCAGCCATAACCAGACTTGTCATCTGCTGTGACACAAACCCTGCTGTGCTCTCCACTCTCCAGTATTATTTATCCCCATTTCCAAGCTTCCTTCACTAGCCTTTTCTCACTGTTCTTTCTGCATATTTCATATGGTGAGATGATGGGCACTGTGGGCAACGCCACACACCCAATGCTTTCCTCTTGCATCCTCCCCATATTTTACAGCCAAGACATGGTTTCACTCACCCTTGGCTGTGACCAGCTGTCTCTGGACCTTCCCTCTGAACCAGAAAATACTGAATTTTCTGATTGCTCTTTTAATTTCACTGGCATCCATTTCCCAGCCGCCTGCGGCTGGTGGATTCCTCTGGAGCACCCTGGAACATGCTGGATAGGTGTCAGGAGACAACAAGCTCGAATGCAGACAGAGGTTGGGACTTGGCTGGCCAGCCTGCTTCAGTCTAGCTCAGTTTCTCTTCACGTCCGTGTTTTCAGTTTTCTCCAAAGCTACACTATGGGGGTAATGTTACAGAAGGGAAAATGTGGTTTAATAGAGCATGTGCAACACGGGTTATGAAAACAGCTGCCATCCCCATGGAGTTTCTGGTGTATCCACCTGACCCACATTGCCTCTGGCAGGAAATGTGTGTGTAAAGGCTGTTTCAGGTTATCATCTCCCACAACCAGAGGATGGAGATCCTGTCCCTCATTGATTTCAGTTTAACGAGGTTTGAGACTTCAAAGTGAGCCTCAATCTTTGTTTGGGGTGGCTTGTGTTGGACACTTACCAGAGACAGCACATCCATCAGTGTTCCCACATGGCTGTGAGCTAGGAAAAAACACTTCAGAGAGTGAGCAACAACCAGAAATGCAACCATACCCACCAGGAGGGGGTTTTCCATCTGGTTTTTGTAGAAGCTACTTGGAAACACTGTTCTTTTTTACCTCCCTTTAGTAGCTACTGCATGGTGTATTTTATTTCCCTGAGTGTGGCCCTGAAGTGCCCTCATGGAAGGGTGTATGTGCATCCAACTCATAGAGCTTCCCTCCTCCAGCTCTGTGGAAAATGGTACCAGCTCTCAGACCTACTGACACATTCAGCTTAATCATTTTAAGCCTGTTCAAGCAGGAAAGAACCCCAGGTGGGATAAAGGAAAAGGTGGTATTTCTGTACGCAGAGAGAGAAGAGTTGCCTGGGTCACAGAGACATGAAACACCAGATCTGCTGGGGATGCCAGATTTTGGATTCCCTAAATGAGTACCTACAGCAGAAGTGGATCCCTCTCTTTGTCAGGCTGGCTCTTCAGCCAGGATATCTGTATTTTGGAAATATAACTTCTTATTATTCTTATTTCCTATTATGTAATTTCTGTGGCTGGTTGTGTGAGTAAATGTTACAGTCAGGCGAAGTGTGAATAGTTTGGCACGTATAATTTACTCAATGTATTCAGATGCAGGGTCCTGAATACTAAGCACTGTTTTCCCATCAGTGAAAAAGACAGAATTTAAAAGTTGGGAGCTTTATTCTCTTTCTTGGCAGTCAGTGGGGGTTACATGTAAATCATGCACTTGTGTGTACGTTTCAAACAAATAGATCTGGGTTGGTTATTTTTTTTAGAAAAAGAAATTATCCAGACTTGCAGTGAGACAACTGGCCCGTTGAGTCAGACCCCAAGGGGAAAAATGGGAGGAAGAAAAAAGGCAGGTCTGGGCTGAAATGGAAGGGTAGTCTGTTGAGGAAAGCTCAAGGACGTATGCCCTGTCCTCTCTGCCCTTGGAGGCAGGACATCCGAGCTTTTTCCAGCCCCTGGAAGGCAGTCTCTATCTCTAGAGATATCTCTATCTCACCCAGTCTCTATCACCCATGCCCAGCACTGTTAGCCATCATCAGTAACTTCAGAAAGGTTCTGCTCCCATGGCTACATCTGACAACACTTTTGCTCCCTGTCTCTGACGAACAACTGGAAACATGTTTGTCCATCCGTGCTGAGAAGTTGAGGGTGTTTAGTATGCAGAAAGCTTCTCTTCTATTTTCTTTTTTCCCTTTTTATTCTTGCCTTTTCCTTTTTTTTTTTTTTTTCCCCTTAATTAGAGAGCACTGTCACAGTGAGCAGCTATTATGACACAGCCTGTCAGCTGTAGTGCTGGCAGGTGGGTATCTGTGGGTTATTTCTTGGGTTTGCTGATAAGGATCTTATGAAATAATATCTCCTGTCTTTCTCAGCCCCTCTGAACCAGCCTGTCAGCTCAGGAGACAGGGAAGAAGGCTCAAGCTTGATTGCAAGCCTCCAGCTCCCTGCTGGGGAGCTGAGAGGACAGGAATCAAACCCTGGGGCTGATTTCTAATTGGTAAGATAAGGAGACATTTTAAATGAGATAGCTGCAATTAGGATGAGAGGCACTACAGAGATCAAGAGAAATGCTTCTTCATACGAACAAGCTGTTGCTTCTCTCAAGGGGAGAAAGCAGAGGAAAGGCAGCCTGCCTAAACAGGTTAGCTGCAGCAATTAGGCAGGAAACTCAGTATACAGAAAGAAATATCTTTCTTCAAGCTTGTGACTGATTTCAAAGGAATCAGTGCTCATTGTAAAATATATTAATATTATTAATCTGACGGTGTGCTTAGCTTGGTTATTTTGCTCTTATTTTCATGTAGGGAACATTATTTTTAATTAGTTATATATTTTTCAAGCACGCATGGAGGAGCACGGGGCTGCTGCAATGTTTGAGAAGAATGAGACAATAGTTACGAATCCAGCAGGGAAAGTTAATGGTCTGCCGGGCCAGTGGTGCCCATGGGGCAGTGGAAGTGTTGGCAGTGACCACATGTCCTGTGGATGGTGGCCACCACTGGCTGATTCCTTCATCCACACCCTTCCTCTCAAAAAGCCATCAATCAGCTTGGAAACCAGAAGGGCTCAGAAGTTCTGTTTACCCCTAGAAACAGGGGTAGGAGGACAACAGCAAACTGTTTAGCAATGGCAGATGACAACTGAGATCAGACCTAACATCAAAATTCCTGGTAAACACACCTCCCAAAAGCAGTGATGGAAGTTATCCTTCACTACCACAATGCTCTAGCAACAAATCTCACTTCACCCTCTCTATTTTCTTCAGTGTTAATTTTAGTCTTCCATATTTAACACAGTCTGCAGGTTTCTGTTATCTGAAATTTTCTGGTGTCACTTCAGTTACTACACAGTTTAGATGTGGCCTGTTCATCCACAGGAAGCTGAAGATGAAATTTCAAGCATTTGAAGAACACTGCTTGAGCATACTCTGAATGCAGAGCAGCTGACTCTTCCCTAAAAGTTACTTACAAGCAGCACTAATTATCTTATTTTTCTGAAGTCTTATGAGTGGCATCACTGCTTAAAAAAGCTATCAAGACAGTCTGGAGACTAAGGTTTTGCTGGAAATATTGAGCAGACCTCAGAGCTGTACATGATAAGGTCACAGCAAAAGGGAGCATAAAAACAGATTTTCTTCTGACAGCCCTCCCGGCGCAGCAGTGCTGAGTATCAGAGAGAAGCAGAGGTTTCCAGATCTAAAAATAAATAGAAACAACAGCATCTTGTGGCCTGCTCAGCAGATAGAACTGCAGCAGCTGTGGCACTTCTCTTGGTCTCCTCAAGGCTCCTACACGGAGGATTCAGGCCACTGTCTTTCGTATATTGTTTAAATCAAAGCACTCTAAACAAGCTACCAACAAGTGTTTTGACATGAAAAACTTGCCTTCAGGGCTTCTGCTTTTTCTCGTGGAATTTTTTTCTTTTTTCTTTTTTCATCCTTCCTGCTTGTGCTTTGTTCTCCAGGCCCCCTTACTAACACAGCAGACAAGGAGTCAGAGAGCAGTTTTGAGTGTTATCAATATCAGATCAAAGGGAAGAGAAATACAGGGCATAACCAGCATTGCCCTGACAGAGCACAACAGTTCCTTAAAAATAAAAAGGCCAGGATCAAGCACTTCTGTATGTCACAGGAGTATGGCAGGTAAAAATGGGTTCAAGATGACCCAAATGCCTTGAGCAGAGACCTTTGTCCCAGTACTGCCCTGTCCCTTTGCTGCGTCCAGCAGCAGACCTGGGGGCTACACGGGGTTACCACTGGCAGGCGAGGGGCCACACATTCCCAAAAACATGCTGGCACCCTTGCTGCATTCTGAAGGCCTCTGTGCCCTTCCCATGGGATGAAATAAATCCGAGTGCCGAGTGCTGCACTTTGGCCGCAGTAACCCCCTGAAGCGTTATGGGCTGGGGAAGGTGTGGCTGGACAGTGCCCAGGAGGAAAGGGACCTGGGGGTGCTGGTGCCAGTGGCAGAACATGAGCCGACAAGTGTGCCCAGGTGGCCAAGAGGGCCAGTGGCATCCTGGCCTGCATCAGGAATGGTGTGGCCAGCAGGAGCAGGGAGGTCATTCTTCCCCTGTACTCGGCACCGGTCAGGCCTCACCTTTGAGTATTGTGTCCAGTTCTGAGCCCCTCAGTTCCGGAGGGACGTTGAGATGCTTGAGCACGCCCAGAGGAGGGCAACAAGGCTGCCGAAGGACTTGGAAAACAAGCCATATGAAGTACGACTGGGGGAGCTGGGGTTGTTTAGCCTGGAGAAAAGGAGACTCAGAGGTGACTTTATCCCTCTCTACAACTTCCTGAAGGGTGGCTGTAGTCGTGAGGGTTGGTCTCTTTCCCTAGGCAGCATCTGACAGAAAGAGAGGACACAGTCTCAGGCTGCACCAAGGGAAATTTAGGTTGGATATTAGGAAAAAGTTTTTTACAGAAAGAGTGATAAAGTACTGGAATGGTCTGATCGGGGAGGTGGTGGAGTCACAATCCCTGGACGTGTTTAAGAAAAGACTGGATGTGGCACTTGGTGCCATGGTTTAATTGAGATGTCAGGGCATGGATTAGACTAGATGATCTTGAAGGTCTCTTCCAACCTACACATTCTGTGAATCTGTGAAGCCACATGGGCAGCCCCTGGAACCACACAAGGAAAAACCAGGCAGGGCTGCTGTCAAAGCAACACAGCAAGGGATTTTCCTGGGTTTAGACAAAAACTTGGTTGAAGAGAAATACACATTTGAAGAAATTCTTCCCTCTGAGGGTGGTGAGGCACTGGCACAGGTTTCCAGAGGAGCTGTGGGAAAAAAAACCAAAAAAACATCTCTGGCAATGATGAAGGTCAGGATGGACAGGGTTTTGACCAACCTGGTCTAGGGGAAGATGTCCCTGCCACTGGCAGGCAGAGTGGAACTGGATGGTCTTTAAAGTCCCTTTCAACCCAAACCATTCTATGATTATGTGATTTTATTACTCTAAGACTCTATGTTTCAATGCTTCTTTAATTCTATGGTTTTATGATTTTGGAGGGGGAATTCAAATCTAAGGCCACATTTTAACCAAAATTATGTCAATGTGATCAGAGTTGGGACTTGACATATCTACACTATTTTATCTCTGCCCTCAGTATAGTTTGGAGGAGGATTTTGAAGGAAGTCCTAGATACTAGGTTTCAGTAGATGCAAATGTTTGCTATTTGCTGGGGTTTTTTTCCCCAAAAATTGAATATATTGCTGCTGTTTGTTGGACATCTGTTGACTTTTACTTGGTATCAGGAAAGTGCTGAGTAGAGCCTGGGGTTTCAAAGCTCTGCACAGTGCTGATTGCTGCTTGTCAGCCACCTTCTCCTCCCTCCAGGGGGGCAAAAGCAACCTGCTCCAGTGGAAAAATTAAGAGCTAATGAAGTTATTTCAGTGCTTGAAAACTGGCTTCCAATGGATATGAGGAACAAAACTGATTTTTTAAGTTAACTCAGTATCTAGATAAAGCACTGGTGCGTCCCCTGAGTTCTGAGATTTATCTGTCTGGCTGCATGATCCCTGCAAAGTTATGGCACCTCCCTGTTCCTCCAGTTTCCCTCTGAATAAAAGAGAAATAACAATTCTGTTCCTTGTAAAGAGTAAGTTGATGAATCCTGCTGTCTTAGTGTCTTATCTCTTAACTTGCCATTCTCCCAAAAGGAATTATAGGACACTGTCAGAGTACATATTTAAAAAAATTGGGATTTCTCCTTAAGATATTCTTAGCATTTGTAAAACCAAAACAGATGTCATTGTTTATTCAGTTGAAACAGATCTATGATTTCTGGCTTCCTTTCCAAACTAAGAGCTGACACAGTGGTCCTAGAAATGCTGGAGGAACTTCATGTGTGAATAGATTTGGGAGTTTTGTTACCTTGCACACCAGTAAGAAAATTCTGCTTTGCAGCTCTGTGTTTGGTTGTGCTTAGTCCTCTTCCATTGTTTACACAAGTCAAAAGAAGAGCTGGAAAGGAGGAATGACAGCCTCTCCCATCTTTCAGAAGACCACCAGCTGCCCTGGATCGGCAGCCAGCGAGGCACCCTGAGAGATGGACACCATGGTGTGGGCGCACAAGCACCTGATGAGCTTTGAGCAGATAAATGAGATACCAAGCTGCCTGTCTGGGAACCTGGATGGGTTTCTGTTCAAGCAAGCAACCTGAAAAACCACCAAGATGTTAAAACAACGTCTCTTAAATTTCATCCATTTAAGGAGGGAAGGCAAGGCAAGGCAAGGCAAGAGAAGAAGCAGCACATGGACAGAGGAGCAGACACAAAAGTGTCCCAAAATCCAGAAGGGGAGCTAGATACAAGGATGCCAGCGAGGCCAGGGAATTGCATCAGAGACCATTTCCAACCTACTAAAGCCCACAGAAGTCATTAGAAAATTGTCAGGTGGCTGACACCATGTTCAACATATTTTCCTTCTCCATTTTCCCCTATGCTCTCCCCTGACCTTTTTTAATAGCTCAAAGAAAAATATCAGCTCAGAAACCTCCACTCTGGAAACAGGGTAAGAATTTTCTTCTTTCTCTTTCTCTCGGCATTTTGTCCTGAAATTTTCTTCAATAATTGTTTATTCAGAGAAGTGCAATGGTAAAATGATGGCTACAGTCACTGTGAATAACACAGAACCATTTAGTCACCCCTCTGATCTCTGAAATGAGATGTGTAGGTGATACATGACACTGTGTTAGTGCAAACAAACATCTGCTCCTGTGGACGTGGGTTTTCTCATTCCAACATGCTCTTGAATCTAATTGGGAATTTCCAGGCATATATAGCTCATGCTCTTTCCAAAATAACTTGTAAATATAAAGTGTATGAATTAATCATTCTTTTAATCTGTGCTATATCTGCTGTGCTATATCTGCTCAATCATGCAACATTTATTTCTGTTCTGGGTATTCAGGATGGAATATTTTTGGTTTGGTTGTTGGATTTGGCTTCCCCCCCTCACAAGTGCTGAGAGTAATTTTCAGCATGAAGTAAAGCAGTTGTTTTTTGCAACAGAAAAGAGATTTAGCAGCATGGTTGTCAATCCTACTGTCTGAACTGAGAAGGTCAGCCAAGGCTGTTTGTTTGATTGGGTTTGTCCAGAGCTTCACACCATGCTGAAATGCATGTGTACATGTACAGTGTGATATCATGTGTGTCCTTGTAGCTCGGAGTCTGGATGCACTAGACAGTCAGCAACATTTCTCTGACCAGTGTCCTTCTTGTTGTGGCTGAGGATGAGTGCTGTGGCAACTCAGGCACGCACCCAGATGTTGGGATGTCACTGACCATTCCAGCCATGCTGTTGCCCATGCTGGACCGTGCAGTTGGCTCTGCTGGTATCAGTTTTGGCAGGTCATTTCAGACATGTCCACAACCCACAGGACAGTGCAGGGAGCATTAGGTAGCGATGAGCCATGCAGGACCATGTGGGCACAGACAGTGCTGTCAGAGTGCCCTGGTCCATGGCCATGGTGCACACCCTACCAACACAGCTTCTGAGCTCTGGGGAATCTCCCATTTGGATTCCTGTTATGTAACTGTGCCCAGGCAGTAGCCAAATTGTCAGAGTGAGGATAGTGGTACCACCTGAACAATGCATAAAGGTGAGAGTAGCTGCAAGCCACCACAGGAACAGAAAGTCACCTGCTGGGTCCAGAGGTTGGTGGCGTTGGCTTGGCTGCTTCTGCCCCACTCGCACCACTGCCAGCTCACGGCGCTGCCCTCCAGCAAGTCCTGCAGCTTCCAGCTGAGCAGCATCTCTGGCCTGCACTGCACCATCGAGATGGCTTTGGCCGTGCAGCAGGGCAGCTCAGGTGCCTACCTGAGCCTTGAGCAGGCAGCAGCCGGCTCTGCCAGCAGCACTGTGTGGGCCAGAGAGCTGCTGTGTTACAAAATCACAGCAAAGCCCACCCAGCAGGACAATTTCCAAATTAGAATTTCATACCCACTTTCCTGCTATATCCTGGTGGAGTTACCCTGGAGCAGAAAATGAGTCTGGAGACCAATTTTGGGAACACTAGAGCAGAGAATCTGCACATCACAGAGACTGATGACACAGTTCAAGAGGAGCTCAGCACAACCAGAGCTCAGGATACCTTTCCCTCACACTTGGCAGGAGTAGTCTCCAGAGTCTGAGGGCTCATGTCATTTTCCCAATGGCTTTGTCAATGCCTGTTTCCTCAGGCAAGGATCACAAAAATGTTTCTACTAGATGACTCATAAGTATGAAGATGATTGCAGTACTGAACACACGGACGAGGTGAGTTTCACAACCAGCAACACTGTTGTATCATAAGCCAACACTACACAGTGCACCAAAACCATAATCTTAGTCCAGACCTCATGGAGGATAAATATCTGAAAGAAATATTACAAGATGAAATAGCCTCAGATTGTGCCAAGGAGGTTTAATTTGGAATTGGGAGAAATTTCCTTATGACAGGGGTTATCAAGTGTTGGAACAGCTTTCCAGGGCAGTGGTTGGGTCACCATTCCTGAAGGGATTTAAAGACATGTAGATGTGGGACTAAGGGAAACGGTTCTATTGTGGGCTTGGCAGTGCTGGGTTGAGGTTGAACTTAGAGGGCTTTTCCAATCCAAATGTTTCTATGATGTCTAAAATTACTGAGACTATAACATAACATCATATGTACTGGCCTGAGCAGGACACTCTTACCAGACCCATGAGAAGACAAAAGCATGAGCTAAAAAGGAAGAGCTCAACTCGCCTGCATGACCCTTCCTGGCAGCTATGACATGGGAGATTTATTGTACAATGATTGTATTCTGTTAGAAAAATAAAATAAACTTTTTATTTATTTGATGTGGAGAGCAAGCTTTTAAGTGGTTCTTGTGACTGAAAATAAGGAACTATCTGCAATATAGAATTTCAGCAAAAGTTGCTGTAATTTGGCTGGAGAAGATATTGTCAGAGAAGCTGAATGAGTCTCTGATTAAAATTTATCTAATTTCACTCATTAGTTAGAGAAGGTAAATTAATAAGGAAGGCTGTCTTAGCAGTTTCATCAAAGTGGTACATTTAAGCCAAATAGCGCAATGTCTTATGTGATATATTCCAGAATATACTGAAATATAAAATACGAGTTTATAAGTCAAGTCAGAGTTTTATGGGAGAAAACCATTAAAAGAGAAGTAGTTACAAGAAAGTGAAATGTCTACAGATATTCAAAGATGAGCTGGTATGGCTTGCCTTTTATATTGATTTTGTGTTCTGCATAGCAACAGGACCTCATGTGGGTTATATAAAAACACGAAAACACCCAAAAATATGATTCAGGATAAACTTTTCTGGAAATATTGCTGGTATTAATCTTGGATGGAACTGTTTTACCTTGGAAGATTTGAGCAATAAAACAATAAAATACAAACCTGAAGTATTTGATCTGTGGGGAACTAACTCGGAGTGCTTGCTTGCATCTGAAAAAGAGGCTTTGATTTTAATGTGATTAAACACATCTTTATGTGACATCTGTTCAAACATATCAGGGGCAACTGAAGACAAAGGAAATGGGGTTGATGGAAAGAAGCTTAGAAGAGCAGGCTGTCCATAATGTCTTATTTCAGAGAATAGGGTTTATTAATGTTCTGTAAAATTCCAAGAAACTCCAAGTATTTTTATTTGCGTAGTTCCATTGAACTCTCCAGCAATGTTATGGTAGGATACCTTTTGTTCTGAACCCAATCTGGTGGCTTTTGCAGGTATTTGTGTCAGATGACTGAAATTTGAAATACATGTGCTTTGCTTTCGCTAGCCTTTTGCATCTCTTTTCTGATGATACTCAAGTACTGTATTCCCCAGAAAGCCCATTTTTTTGGCTGTGGCTAGACACTATCATCTTGGAAGATGCTCAATGTTTTCAACTGTCAGTGGAATTAATTTTAGCTTCTTGGCAGATGAATTTTCTTTGCTTACATGGTTGGCTTTGTTTGTCCTGCAAGGTCCTCCCCAATCCTGTGGCTCTGTGCTCTGCCTGGATTATTTTTTCCCAGAGGAAAGTATGGCAGATTGCACTTCCCTGGACCCAACAGTGGTAGCTGTGGAAATCCCAACATGTCTTTTCTATTCAGGAGGAATACATTTCTGTGATTGTTTGGGAAAGGAAATGTGATTTGGGAATGCTTTTTAAGACATACAAGCTTCTTCTTCTTCTTTTGTGGCTTCTCTCAAATATAGGATGAGATTAAAACATCCAGTGTCACAGGAAGCTGCTACTTTTGTAGATGACAAAGGAAATATGTCTTCAGATTACTGGCAAACACTGTGTGGAATGTAACATTAAAAAAAAAAAAAAGAAAAAAAGAAACAAAACAAACCCAGAGAGATGGGTTCAGGTTACACAGTAAATTCAGAAATGCCTATGGATGTGTCTAGGGGTTGTTTTCCAGGGTGCTTAAAGCACTCAGCACCTCCTTTTTTACCCCACCAACACCGTTTGCTGCTTCTTGGATAGCTCCTGGTTCTGCATTGCTTGTGGGTGATTTTGTGTCTTATGTGTCAGCAGAGGTTGCTGAGACAGTACAGGTGGGGAAAGGTCTTGTGTTTCTTCTTGGCTCCACTGACTTTCATTGCAAATGTTTTAAAACCTAAATCTCAACAGGTACATTACTTTTGTGATAATTTATAGATGTTGATAACACATTGTAGTGGGCTGACCCCAGCCAGCATCCAAGCATCCACCCTGCCTTTCACTCGTTCCCTTTTCCCGGGGGATGGGGAGGAAAAAAAATCAAAGGGAGGCAAAGAGACTCATGGGTTGAGATAATGGAGTTTATTAAGCAACACAAAAGCCACCCATGTAGGCAAAGCAAAGTAAAGATTCACTCAGTGCATCCCACTGGCAGGCAGATGTCCAGCTGCTTCCTGAAAAGCAGAGCCTCAGCTTGGTTAATGGCCACTTGCAAAGACAAATGGCATAATCACTTACATCCCATCCTCCTCCTCCTCCTCTCCCTGAGCTTTTATTGCTGATCCTGGCATCATATGGGATAGCTACAAAGTCAGCTTGAATATCTCCCTGTCTCCTTCCAGCTTCTATCCCACCCCTAGATTCCTTGCTTTGGGACAGGGTAGAGGAAGGAGAGAAAAAATCTCAATGTGGTGTGTGCACCACAGCTCACAGCAATGGGTGTGAGCTGTGGTGCACACATCACATAGGGTGCTATGAAGAAAGTGACCTCCATCCCAGATAGACTGGCATCAATATGGACTGGGGTGGGTGGACCATGTTTGGCAGACAGACAGACACACACCCAGCTGATCTCTCATCCCCCTTCCTCAGTGCAGCAGGGAAAAAATAAGACAGAAAAGCTCGTGTATCAATATAAAGATAGGGGTATCACAAAATTATTACCATCATGGGCAAAATGGATATGGTTTGCTGAAAATTAATGTATCAGTGAGAAATAGAAGTAAAGAATGGCTAGAAACAAAGATAGAAGTTAAAAAAGCCTTCCCCTTCACCCCTTCATTTCTGACTCTACCTCCTCCCACTCAAGCAATGGGAGGCAATGAGGAATGAGGACTGTCATCAGCTCATAACATTCCCTCTACACTCTTTTCTCCTCACACTTTCTTCCTGCTCCAGCACAGGCCCTTTCCCTGGGCTGCAGTCTCTCAGATAAGCCCATACCAGTGTGGGTCCTCTCCATGAGCCACAGCTCCTAACTGAGAATGAGCCACTGTACAGACACTTCTCCTTACACCAAAATATTCCTCATACCAAAATATTCCCCACACCAAAACAAAAGTAATGCCATCACAGCACTAACTGAAGTGGCCAATTTACAAACATAATAAAACTGTAATACTTGGCCCCTCACAACATTACAATAAAATATTCCTCAAAACTATTCCACTCTTCTGGATGTTTCCAGTCCAAGTTTTGTCCACTGCCTCTCCCAGTTGCTATCTTTATCTTAAATCCCTGACCAGATCTTTCCTATTCATAGCTGGAAGAAAAAAGCAGATGCTGGTACCATCCTCTTGTTCTTCCTACTGCCCAGGAGGAGGACATAAGAAAGTGAGATGGTGAAACCTCTTCTAAGCTGAAAGGCCTTGTGCAAAAATTGAAGGGAAAGACAGCTGCAGGGAAGGGGTCCCTTCTTCTGTACTTATTGATGGCATGCCTCTCTAACGGTGCTGAATGCTGGGACAGACACAGCCAAGTCCCAGTAGAGTGGTGAGGTGGCCTCTCAGAAGACCTCTTAATTTTAGAAGTGTCTTGGTTTGAAAGACAGTTATCTGCTATGGGGCGGGGGGGGGGGGAGGGGAGGGCGGCTCTAGGAATGGGGAATTCTAATATTTTCCCATTAAGTTATTACAATTTAGAAGATTAAAGAGGTTTTTCAGGCAGGGCTATGGGGAAAGGAAGTTCCTTACTTAGTTCTTTACTAGTAAGTATAACAAGGCAAACAACCAACAACAACTACAGCATTGATAACAAACAGAACCAAGAACCTCGAGAGGCTTTGTTTCACAAAGCCCAGGACAGTCTGATCTCTTGGGACTCTGAAAGCACCAAGCTGGAACGGTGGAAACTCCTGGGTTGGTGGCTGGAATGGCAGGATGTTCCCGGCAAGCAGGGGGAATGTCCCGGCAAAGTGAGCAGTGCTGAAGAAGATGTGACGGCCGGACAGGGCTGGCCCAGCTCCACCAGGGCAGGCGAAGGAGCTCAGAATTCCTGGGCACACGAGCAGATGATGGTAGATCTCCCAGGACTGCACTTTCTGTTGACAGTGGACCCCTCCCATAGCAAGCAGCAGCCTGACCGTCCTCTTCAATGCCCAGAGCAAACAGGACCCGCAGCTCCCCCAGCCCTGTCTTTTTCTTGCCCCAAAACTCCTCTGATTTTCCCCCTCCTTTGTGTTGGTCAAGCACCATCTAAGTACCAGCACTTTGTTTCTTAGCAATTTATGGGGAAAAATTCTTTAAGACAAAAAGGAACAAACCAAACCTTCAACAAGAAGTCTCTGAGATCAGCAGGGCCAGAGCAGATTCATTTGCTGTGTCGCAGGACGCTTAATCTCAAGATCACGTGTTTCAGCCCGTGAAGTGGGAAGCACAAGTTTTCTTTCTTATCTTTGCTTCTCACTATACTACCTGTCTTGGTTTTGAAAGACAGTTGCCTGCCAGGGAAAGCTAGTGCCTCCCTTGGAATGGAGAATGTAAACCCCCTTCCCTCCAAATTATTATAATTTTGCAATTAGCAGCTTTCAGGCAAAGATATGGGAAACTGGAGTAACAGTTCTTTACTAGGAATATTTTAAAAAAGGAAAATACAAATGTAGTAGTAGAAAATAAACAAGCAAGGAAGCAAACAAAGATCCTGGAAAACACCCTGACAGAGTCAGGGATATGACCTGGCACCCTGTTGGTCAGGGTGTTGGAAGCAGTCCAAATAAGTCCTCCTGGAGGAACAGATGTGGCTCTGTGGAGTAGCGATGGTCCTGTAGAAAATCCAGTGGTGAAGAGATGGGTCCAGTCTTCCTCTGGGAATCCAGTGGAAAAACAGGATACTTGTGTCCTTCAGTGCCAGTTTTTGTCTAGCTAGGAACAGCTGGCTCCTGCCCCACTGGGTGGAGCATCTCACAATGGGATGATGGAATGTGTCATGGCATCGGTGGGCCCTAATGGCCCATTATCAGAAGATGTGCCCCTGGGGGATGGAGGGGTGGTGAAAGATAAGAAACACTGCCCCACCTGGATTTAATGGCTGGGTCATTATCAGGAGGCATCCTCCTCCTTCCCCCCTGGAGTAAGGAGATTAACACATGTCCTGAAAACCAGCTTTCAACAGATGAAATAGAATATACATTTTTAGGTTACATTATCCAATACACTACTCTTATTTTCAAGCAGTAATAAATTATTGTCAATTAAAGTGGTTAAATGAAATTAATTTTCCCCAAGTCATATCTGTTTAGCCTGCAACTACTTACCAATAATTGGTAAGTAATAATCTCTCTGTCCTTATCTCAACCTGTGAGCTGCTATAGTTGCTTATTTCTTTCCCACCACCCTCTGGAGAAGGATGAAGGAAAGAGCAGCAGGGTGGAGGTCTGGCAGGCAGTCCCACCACACATATGAAGGTATTTAATAACTGTAGTACTAACCCTTAGCACTTAGTACTCCTTTTAGTAAGGGTGACACCTGCATTTTTTTTGTTATTTTTGACTTATGTTTCCTGTGGTACAGAAGGTTTTTAAAAACCCCTCTAGGAAATCCCCTGGGGAAAGAATTCAGCGGTAGAACAGATGCAGAGCCTAGCACAGCAAGATCCAGGCATCTTTAATGAGATGAGCATGTGCATGATATAAGGGAAACATACTTGGCATTCCTTTCTGGGTTCAGGAAAAGTCTCTGATGAGACAGTGGAGACCCAGGAACCTGGAGGTCCTGGAAGGACCTTCTTAGGGACAGTGTTAGATGTAAGGGTACATGACCGTGCACTGTGGAAAACCTCTGAATTTGCTGCTGCATCTTTAAAACATTTTCTAAAATGCATACCCTGCCCTTAAAAATTATATTTCCTTTGGCTGCCACAGCACTGGTAAAAGTGCTTCCAACCACATGCATGACACACAGACAGAAGGACTGGTTTTGTGTGTTTATCAGCTTTGGACAGGGCTGAGTGATTTACTTGGAAATATCATTGCTTTATTGCAGTTGAACCTGAACTCAACGAATATTTAAAGAAATCCTTTCAAACAGTCATTGGTACTTCAGTAGCCTAAACTCTTGCATCTTTGAAGCTAGATTGTAATGATATAAAGCAACACTTGAGTTATTAGATAAAAGTACTCAGACAGCTCTTGGAAGCATCCAAAAGCATCCAAAAGCACCCAAAAATATGATTTGTGCCCAAATGTCACCCAGCAGGGCAGGTTGTGTAACACAGACATTTGAGATACTGCCCCAAGGAGCAGCAAAACTCAGGCACAGGCCTGGCTTATCTGCAGCCTGACACTGTATTGGACAAACCAACATGAGGATGTTTTAATTTCAGTTTAAGCATGGTTAGACTTATCCCTCATTGGCATAATACAAACCAAAGTGCTTTAGGCAGTGAAACAATGAGGAGAGGAATTTCATGCTCTATGAAGAAATGAGACCAATTTTAAGCAAGTTTAAGGATGTGGCTGAGTGGTGAGCTTGGCAGTGCTGGGCTGCAATTAAGGGTCTTTTCCAACCTTGGTCATCCTGTTCTGTGGTTCTTTTCTCTTATCTGTATATGTTACAGACCCAGTATTGGCTTTGGTAAGGAGCACTAACAGTTTAGTTTCTCCCAGTTTTCTTCAGTGAGACTACCCTTTTCCCAACAAGAAAGCTTTCGTGAAATTTTAACCGAAAATCATAATTTATTGTCATTTTTTGTTACCCACTCATTATTAAAAAAAAAAAAAAAAAAAAGAGACAGAGAAAGACAAGATTTTTTTTAACTACAGTTTTCTATATGGCTCTGAATGGGGGTTTAATGTGTTTTTCCATGTATTTTTTCTCTTCTCTCGTGTATACATGCTCTTTGTTCTTTCCGGTCTTTTCTCTGTTTCATCCTACTTGAAATGAACATGAAGAGGAAAAAAACACCTTAACAGCCATTTAAAACAATTAATCAATGTACTTAGTCTTCTAAAACATTACTACAAAAACACCCCCTTTAAAATAAATGTGTAACTAAAACAGTAACTTTGAGTTCTCAGAAATGTTTTCATCAAGGTGAAATATTAATTATGCTATTATTAAAATAAATCAACAACAGATTTATAAATTTATTCATCCTCCTATAGGAATTTACTGAAGGACGTGCACACAAGGACAATAAAATCATTACCATAAATAAATTATTATTAAAAGTGTAACATAAGTATGAAGAAATTTAAAACTTCGGGTTTGTGGATAAAGGTGATAAAAGGTTTCCTTAAAATATTTCCTTTGTTTGATCACTTCTATCAAAAAAACACTCTGGAATATGAACCCAAATAATACCTCTTTTGATTGCCATCAGTGAAATACTTGAGTTGGACTTTGTCCTTACCAAACAGAGTGCTTGTTGCCATTTCTCTGCAGGTATCCACCTCTCCTACATAGTCCCACCTATGCATTTTCCCAGGGCTTTTTGCTAGGATTGGCTTCAGCCGTAGAGCAAACAGAATCATGCAAGTGGCCACAAATGGGTGGTTGTTCCCCAACTGCTTTCTGCTGGCCCCAGGTGGCTCCTGGTGTCATTAGGGCCCATTTAACCACGGGCACGGCCGGGAGAGCATGTTTGTGTTTCATTTGTACAGACATGATTAGCTCCTTCTCAGGGTTTGTCTGCTGTAAAACTGGAAATGTATCATGCTCTATTACCCAAGCAAATGTAATGCCCTCAGAATAAATATGCCTTGCAAACTTGCAGGCTGTAATTGATGGAAAAACAGGTGTCCCCCCTTATCCTCTGTGATTGCCTGCACATATGGCCTCTTTTATGCCATCCTCCAATTGCTTTGTAATACTGGCTCCTGCAGAAAAAGAAATGGTGTTACTGTAAAAGAGTGGGTTTCAAGAGTGTTCTTCGGTCCACAGCCAAATTAAATATAAGCAGAACAGTCCTTTTTAGTATTTAACTAATTAAACTGCAGCAGCCACCACAAGCACTTCAGGCATCAAACTGAATTCCCAGCTACTCTCTTTTTAAAATGTGCTCTGACTTAGCACATTAAAGCTACATACAATTCCCATTCGAAGGGTGTTAACAACCTCAGATTAGGCCCTCCAAATAGAATTAGTGAAATAGTTATCAACTCCTGGTTGGCTTTATAATTTACAGCCTGAAGTTTTAGTTTGGAAAAAAAAACAACCCTTTAACTCCCAACAGCTGTGTAAGACTTACTGGCCTTGTGGTGTTAAAACCAGGAAGATTGTGGAATGAGGTGCAGGCAGAAATGTCAATGATCCCTTTATACAACAGGTTTTCTAGAAGAATTTATTCTCCTGGGTGAACGCACATGAGTGAGAAACAAAAGAAGAAAAGTGTCCGAACAGCTGGAGAGAGATCCTTAAGAGGTGAAGGCTGGTGATACTCAGCAGCCAAAATACTTGGTCCAAGACTGGGTTTAAAGTTGATCCCTGTGCATTGATTGACCTGTTCCCCCCAGCATGTGTCTCTGCCTCTGCATCACTCTCCCTGTCAAAGCCAGGCTTGCAGACAACTCTCTGCTTTGTTTGTCTATGGCGGTGGAAGATTCCCAGAGTAAAGACCTGGTCTTATCTCTGTGAATCCAGGAGTGGGTGCAGGGACTCAGTAACATGTTCAGGATATGTTCCTCCTGTTCACTAAACACACCTATTTTGGTTTCTCACAGAGACAGTTTATTGTTTACCCATCAAGAACTATGAGTATTTTAACCTAAATTCAGTTTGTGTATTGAAAGCAAGCTCTGTGGGTAGATAAAATATGCTTGAGGGTAGATAAAATATTCTTCCAAAATCAAATGGGCTAATCAAGATATGACATCAGAGATGAATCTTCTGTCTGACTTTTACACTGTCACTGATCTAAAAGAAAATGTTGTTATATAATACCTTTCTTCATCCAAAATATACTCACAGCAAAACAAGATGATAAAACAGTGGCATTCTCCTGAAACCTTTTGAATTTTCTTCATATAAACATGGTGCTTCTACCTGCCTTTGGTTTTTCTTACGCCCTGCTCATGTTTATCTCTGCTCTTTCCTTAATTGCCTCAGCAAGAAGACAGTTGCTCCTCTTCTACAAGGTGCACAAAGAAGAAATGCATCTTTCTCACTTTATTCCTCCCTGGGGTGTTTTCATTTCTGTGACAGCTTTCTCAATTCACAGCTACAGAGTTTCATGCCTGTGCTTCTCACCCTGTAACAGTTAAATTTCACAGGGCTCTGGCCAGTATTCAGAGGTGCTGAAGCTCCTGAACTCCTCCAGCTTTCCCCACTGCACAGTTCTGACTTAAGGGATGGGTTTGTTGGATGTCAGTGTGAACGTGGTGAAGCCACAGGGCACCTGTTGCAGAGAGTGTTGCCCACACCAGGAACAGATGTCTGGAGAGATGCCAAGGCAGTCAACAGAGAGCTGGTCTTGAGTTATGGACTTGAACTTTGAATAAGGATTGCTAGATTTAAATAAGTTATGTCTGCTAACAAACAAGAAAATAGGGTGTTGTGTGTAAGTGCTTGGCTTTTCAAAATCAGCCTGTAATCCCTTTTTCATGGACAAGTCTTTGAAGGATCAGAAATGTGATCATTTCTGATCCTTCAAAGATGTGATAATTTCTGATCCTTCAAAGATCATTGACAAAAACATGGCTACAGCCTCAAACATTTACATGCCTTTTGACAATAAGGGAGAAAAATCCACTCAGTTAAAGTCCTGGCCCTTGTAACTTAGGATTTCATCCTCAGTGTTACATGCTGTATTGAAAGATATCTTACCTATGTGCAAAGAAATATTTTGCACTAGGTCTACAAAGATATATTTCTGTTTAGGAAATGTAACAATTCCCACTGAGCTACCACACACTGAAAAAAACTCTGCACTGGGTCATTATTGGGATGTGGATCCCCTGGACACAGGTATACCTTGAATTTCTTGTTAAACAGAAGTTATAAAGAAGAAATAGTATTTTCATAATTTTCCTTGTGCTTGTTTCTGATCTTGCACTCAGGCAGAATACCACTGGGTGCAGGAGGGACTAAATAAATATTTCACTGATAAACAACAAGCCTAACTTGTTTATGAAGCATAAAACAATTATCTTTGACTCCATCTGAGGCTGCTGAGCAAGCTGTTCCTATTTATTGTGCTATTATTAGATGGGAATGTAGTGCATTGGACAGCATATTTCCTGAATGGATGACATAACCAAGTCCACGTAGCACAGACTCATTCTCCAGCACAATTCAGTACTCTGTACACAGCCCATCATCCTGCATGGAAGGATTTCTTAAAAACCAAATGTATATGAATGAATTAATCATTTAGAAAAGGGAGCCTAGACTTTCAAAACACTTCTGTGAATGTAGATGTTCTGACCGCTACTTAAAGACTTGAGGAGATTATCATTATATGTACATACAACCCTGATTTCATTTCTATATGGAGACAATATTTCTGCAGAGTTCCTTAATACAAAGTGCAGTAAAATGCCATGCCAACTTGCAGTCTCAGTGATTAGAAATGACAGGTAAAGAGCCCTTTGTGTTTTGAGTAGAACACTGCTGGTAACACTCATACGAGAAAAACCCACATGGAATCAGAAATTGCTTGGTGAGATGGCCACATTTAAATAAAGCCTCAGAAACAATTCTAAAAATGGAACAGAGGGATCTTTAAGGCATCTGTCCAGAAAAGTGAAGAAAAGACATTTTTGGCAGTGAACACTGAGAAAATCATGCAGAGAGTAAAATAAATTCAAATGAACCTGAGCCACATGCCCTGGTTGCTGCCTCGGCTTTGGTGAACCTTGACCGGTCGTCACACCATGTTGCAGAAAGCAAACCTGGGTGAGCAACAGGGCAGTGCTCTAGTGCCATTTTATCAGTGTTCTATTCTATATCAATATTTACTGATATTCTTTTGGCATTTCTAGTATACTCACTACACACTCACTATTTATCCTTCTCATAGGTCCATTCATATTCCTGTTATTTGAGGCTCCTACTCTTATGGCTGGCACAGCAGTGCCAATGATTACAGTCCCTTGATCTCTCTGGGTCCATAGAGATGCCCAGAACCATATCCACTCTGGCATGGTGATGTCTGGGGCTGAGATGTCAATGAAACACTGATCTTTTAAAATACTTTTCTCTGCTTATTGTTTCATATTTATGTTCTGGTTATTTTCCCATTTTAGAAGCCAATGAAGAGCAAGGCAAGCATATCTTGTCACTCCATAATAAATAGAAGGAAGCACAGTATTGAAACACAGATCTAAAAGGAGCTTGCTAAAATTTACAGTTTAAAAGTTGGAAGAATCAAGAAACGAAATACAGTGCACTGCAGAGTGAATATGCTAAAAGTTTCAGTTTCAGTGGCAATGGGCATTTAGAAAACACTAGGAAACTTTTAGAAGCATTTTCTAGCATGTGAAAAGACAATGAAATGGTAGAGGGAATGTTAAATAAAACTGGAGGAGCTGGGGAAATGCAGATGCAAAATGAAAATGTGTAAATAAGTGTTTAACAAATTGAAGTAATTGCTGAAAAAGTACGATGTGTGGAACACCGGATGCGATTGAAATAATAAAAATTGAAATTATTTTTAAATGAGAAATTGTACAAAATTAATACTGTATTTGAGGATAAGCACATTTGCCCATCATCATCGGGGTGGGCAGGGTGCCCAATAATGCAGCACATCTGTGGTGTGTCAGAGGTGTCGGGGAACAATGCGTGTTAATCGTGCTGTGTCTCCCGGTGGGTCCTGGGTTAGAAACCCAACTGAACAAAAAATGCTGAACTCACCTCCCTCTGCCGCCGCACCGAGGCGAGAGGGGACGCGGGACGGGTGCGTGGGGCGGGCGGGGTCCGCCATCCCGTCTCACCTCGGCTCGGACTCCGTCTTATCGATCGCCTACAGTAATGGAAGCGATCGCACACCGGCACCGACCCGGCTCCTCGCGCTCGGGGAGCAGCCTCCAGACCCTCGGGGACCAAACCGCGCACCCCTCGTCCCGCCGAGCCGCCGCCACCCCCGTCATCCCCCCCTCCCCCCGTCCCCCGGGACCCGCCGGGCTTCGCGCTCCCGCCTCCATCCCGCTCGCTTCTGCGCCCCCCTAGGAATCAACCCCCCCCACCCCACCCCCCTGGCCGGGGGCCAGGTACACTTGACGTCAGGATGGCTGTCGTCGTTTTGACGTGTAAACACTCATTTCCATTCCGGCTCCGGAGGGTCTGTGAGCCTCGGGCAGCCGCGCCGGCAGGCAGGCAGGGCTCTGCTCCGCGCCATCGCGTAGCAACGCGGCGCCACATCCCGCCCGCATCCCGCCCGCCCGCATCCCTCCCGCGTCCCGCGGCCATGGCCGGGCGGCGCTGGGCCGCCCGGTTCGCGGCCCTGGCCGTGGTCCTGGCAGCCTGGTCCCTGCCCCGAGGAGGTAGCGCCGGGCGGCTCTTCCTAAACGAGTGGGCAGCGGAGATCCCGGCCGGCCCCGACGCTGCCAGGGCCATCGCGGACGAGCTGGACTACGACCTGGTGGGGCAGGTACGGCCGGGCGGGGGACAGCCGCCGCGGCACATCCCTCAGGATGCTCTGCCATGGGGCTCCTTTCCCATCCCGCGAGGCTCCCTCCCTTCCCTCTCCCTCAAACTTGTTCCCGGCTGCCGCCTGCGGGGCTCCGGGGAGTATAAAGCTCCCGGTCCCCCACCGCAGACTCCCACGGTCCGGGTCCGCCCCTGGCGCCGGGCCAGGGACGGCTTTTTTCAGAGGGGTCGGGGCAGGGAGACTCGGCTCTTCCTCAGGGGACCGTGCGGGGACCGTGCGGGGACCTCTCTCTCCTTGACGGGAGCGGGCGAGGTCGGGCGGGAGGTCCGGCTCTCCCTGTAGGGCTCCAGGCAGGGCAGCTGGCTCTCCCTGCGGAGATCTACCGGGCACCCTGCTGTGCCACAGGGAACCGGGCAGGGCGCTCGGCTCTCCCCCGGCAGTGCGGGCTGGAGGAGGAGAGCGCGGGCGGTCTCGGCTGCGGCCCCGCGCCGCATCCGCCCCGCCGGCTCCATCGCCATCGCGGGGCTTCTCTCCAGCCATCCCTCGGGCGCTTTTTTGGGATGCCGTGACGTCAGCGTTGTCAGGGATGAGTAACCGCCGTGAGGGAGCAGCTTCCTCTCACCGCCCGACGAGGGTCCTGTGCCAGGCGCGGCGTCCCCCAGCGCTGGGACCCTGCTGCCCCCGGCCCGGCCACGTGGTCCGGGTCGCGGTCAGGTCCCCTCCGTGCCCCCGGTGCTGTCTGTGAGCAGCCCCCTCTGACCGCCTGCCCAGCCCCGCGTTAGGGCACGGCCGTGTTCTCAGCGCTCCCAAACCGGTAGGCGTGATCCAGCCTCTGTGCGTTCTGTTCTTCTGCCTTTGTATCCGGTACATATGCTATCAAAGAGCCCGTCCTTAGGGGAGCGGGGTGTTCAAAGTCAGCAGGGTGCACTGGCATGCCTGGTGGCTGGCTGCTGAGCCAGTGAAAACGCTGCTACAGCGGGTGCCTGTACAACCCGGCCCCGCAGCGAGGTGTCTGAAGCCATGCAAAGCTTTTCACACCTGTCCAGCTGACACCCAGGAAAAGAAGATAAAACTAGTGTGCGACCCGTCCATTGAAATGTGGCCGTGCCAAGGTGTGTCTATGAGTGTTGCGGTCATTAGTACACTAGTGCTGTGTAACTCGAGTATTGTAGTAGTAATGACTGCACTTGAGTAGCCCAAATGAAATTACTCCTCCAGCTTCCTCTAGCAGCACACAGGCTGAGAGAAGCACTTGTTACTTGAAGAGTGTTTCCTTGCTTGGATTAAAATATCTGAAGGCTAGTTTCTCCCTCTTTTGTCTTTTAGGCAGAGTGATTTCTTTCAGGTTGTGATTGTTGGTACTTGCTCACAGTGGGGAAATACCTCCTGATAATTAAAACATGTCTGTGTCTTACAGATTGGATCACTGAAAAACCACTACTTATTCAGACATAAAAGTCACCCAAGACGATCCCGAAGAAGTGCTATTCATATCACTAAGAGACTTTCTGATGATGAGCGGGTAAGTGTTAAATTTCCTTTTTTTTTTTTTTTTTTTTTTTTTTAATTCATTTGTTTTTATTTTTACATTTTTATTCTGTCTCCTTACTGCTAGTTTCATATAGAGGTCACAGGCAAACCTTCTTCATTTTGCAAGTCTAATATATTCAGCCATCCGTAGTCGTGCTGAATAATACTTAACTATTCTGTCATTCACAGGCAGAATCTGAATCTCCCTTACCATAAAGTTTACAAGAGCTTTCCAAATTAAGATTTAAGATGGGCCGCACCGGAATTTCAGATGTTGATGTGCCACTGATGAAAATGTGAACAGGGAACCAAGGGTCTGGATTCAAAGTAAAAATCTATAGATGCACTAAGTTTAATTAGGCCATATCCATGCAATTACCATCTGAATTAGGTTTGATTTAAAGTGACTGAATATTAAGTAAAAAAAAGAAGGGGAGAAGGGCTAAGGTCCTGCTGGATTGGCTTCTACGACAAGCTAAAATCCCTTCTCAAAGGATCCATCACACATTCCAGACTTGCAGACTTTTGTTACAATGATATGCCACTACAATCAGAGAACAGACAAACTGGAGAGCCAGGGGTCTAAGGTACAACTCACTGGTGAAGCAGACTCCTTGTTTGTCTGGCTTTATTTCAGAGAGAAGCATTTCTATTTGCAAGCATAATGAAAAACTGGGGTGCATGACAAATTTAAAGAGCAGACCAGAAAGCTGTAAGCCTCTCTTACAAAGTATTTTCTGGGAAACCTCTCAACAAAAACATTTGATTTTAAGATCAGGGTTGTTGCAGCAATCATTGTGACAACATGAGCTGTCCAAACCATGAAGTAACCTAGTTGTCAAAACCAGAAAATTATCATATAAGGACAAATCACTTCAGAATGAGTAATCTATTTGGAGGTTTTAGATGTAAATGTCAGATAGGAGTCTTGTCTGTGTGGCAAGACAGGGTATTTGTTTTGCCTGTTTTGTTTCAAAACTGTACATTGTCTATCCGTTGCAAACAAGAACTGGTTTAACAGTTAAAGTTGAAATAATCCTAACTTGGATTATTTTTAATGAGTTCAAACCTGCAGATTCAGTCTAAACTAGTTCCAATTTATGCCTACATATATGACCAGATGACCCATGTCATTGTAGTACAATGTTCAAGATCAGAGTTTTGGGTGCAGTCTCTCCTTTTTGAACTTACTGCATCAAATAGGTCTGTTACATGGGGAAGAATGAGAGTCTTCAATACATCACATTATAAAATTTTAGCAGAATGGATGTGATTGTATTATATTGCTACCAGACATTATTGTATCCTTGCATTCTTAGATTCAAAATGCTTCAGGTGATTTGCTAAATTTACTGCAATTTCCATTTTATTTACCATCCAGCACGCAAATTAACTCTGTGAATAAATTAGATGTAATTATGAATTATGTTAGTGTATAAACACAAAGCAATCATGTAATGCTGTGTAGTTACACAGGGACCTTTGCTCTAAAAAGCTGCTCTTGTTCAGCAGCAGCCTACTTAAAAAAGATTTAGATTCAACCTTTAAAAAGGGAGAGAAAAGGGAATCCTCTTTTTGTTCATATAACACCTTCATGAATTTTATGGCATGTTAAATGTGAAAGCTGTGGTAAAACTTGGCTCTCATCTGAATATTTATCTACTTCCTGTACTGTTTGTTGTGAAACAGATAAAGGCTGTGAATATATTGAAGGGATAAAATTATCTGGTTACCTAGCTTCTTATAATATTTGCACTAGTTTCCAAATTTACTTTCTTGCAAGTAGATGTAAATCAAGATTTTTTTACTGCTTTATACATCAGTGATTGGAGATTTGGTGTGGGATATTCAGGTTTTGCTGGAGACCATTGGAACCTCAGCTGCTGAGTGATAAACATTTGGCTTGTTTGCCTGACATATGTGCTTGGGAGTTTCAGCTCATCTCCCTTCAAAAGTGAAAAAAAAATAACAAGCATGGAAGTTGTCAATTGCTAATTACTGTTGGGTGGTGAAGAGGTCAAGCTTTGCTGTGTGCAGGAAAGAAAGATAGAGGTTATTGCTCCAACATGTGCACAAGAATGTATGGCCTGAGATTTCACTAGGACAGTTTAAAATACCTATGCTTGCATGTGTATACTCATTTTCTAGGACCAAGGTTTGTAGGGGGGTTAGGACTAAACATATAGCAAAAAAAAAAAGTAGTAAACATGCCTAATGCAGCTACCATTTTGAAGGATTTATGTTCTTTTAGTCAATTTTCATCAGGCTTTCATTAGAAAATTGCATTTTAATGAAACCATACTTTTAAATCGTAACTTCTGTGTCCTTATTATTTCATATATGGTGGTAGATGTCAGGATCATAAAACTGTTCAGTCAGGGTAGGTAAACAGAACAGAATCCATTCAGAGCTTGAAAGTAAAAGATTAGATCCAAGGCAACTCCATGAGGCTTGTCACAGGATCTTGGCAATCTTACTGAAGCTGAGTTTGCTTTGCCTGCTTGGAATTTGGATGAAAAGGACCAACAGTATCTGCATCAGAGTGACCGTGCAAGGGCCAACTACGAATAATGTTTTATTCCCTTTCCAAAAGGAGCATGCAGCACAGAGAGAGGCATCATCATCAGTATTTCATTTGAACTGGGTTCAGTAATACATTCAAGGATGATACCCATATAAAATAAACTTAGTGCCTCAGAGACTGTTGAGTCTGTGCACAAAGGCTGTGCAACTCGTTTGATGCTTTATCAAAGTATGCTGGAGTATTTTGGCTTTCAGTTGCCTTAAGTGGAATTATGCCAGTGATGAAGTTAGTCTAATATTCATAGCTTGCTAATTAACCACATTTAAAAACACCGCTAGGAAGGAGACTTGGAGGTCCAGCTGGTCTGTGAGTAACAGCATCATTATGACTGCTAGACAATAGCCAGAGATAATCTTTCTTATTTCCTTCTCATTCCCAATAGGAAATTGGGAGAGTGAATAAAAGATAAGCAGAAAAAAGAAGCAGGCTGTGGTTTTCCTTGTTTCAGTAAGCACCATTGCTGGGATGATCTTCTAGACACATTATATGGTTTTATTTGATGTAAAAAAATGCCTTGTAAAAAAGCTTTTGATGTAAAACCTCACTTTTTACTTTGATGTAAAAACTCACAGGAGTTCTTTGTTAACTTCCACTTAATGAGTTTCTTTTAATTGATTGTACACTATTGTGATTTCACCAAGTTCTCTTCCCTAAATCTCACTGTACTACAGTTTAAATAATCCTCTTCTCTGTACTGAATATTGCTCATTTTGCTTTAGGCACCAAAATTTCTCTGTGTGACAGAAGCCTTTATACTCTAGGTTAAGAAAGTCCCAAATTAAAGAGGTTCACTTGTTATATATTTACAAATAATTATAGGTGTCTTGGGCAGAGCAGCAGTATGAAAAAAAGCGAACTAAGCGTGCCTTTGTGAGAGACTCAGCAGAAAGCCTTTTCAATGACCCTATGTGGAATCGGCAGTGGTATCTGGTAAGAATTTGTTGCCTTGTGGAACTGTGGAAGGGGGTTGTGCCATCAGCTGCACTATTTTACCAGTATCAGAGTGATTGCACTGAAGGGAATGAATGAAGAGTTCCTTTTGTTAGTGTATGCTGTAAAAATGAGTGATCTCTGTGCATCATTTTCAGGCAACCTTCTCTCTGCTGTGGAGCATCGCTTCTACAAAGGTTCTAGATGCCAATTCAGCTGCTGTTTAGTATTGGAGGGGGCAGGGAGGGAGGGGGGTGTGATATCACAAATTGTTAACAGTTGAAAATTACTTTAATGGTAATTTTAAAATATTTGCTGCTTTTGTGTAAGAACTCCATTACCATATCTGGACCTGGCCGTGTATTTTTTAATTAAAATTGGTAGTGCAGAATACATACACCAGATGGAAACAAAAGCATCTGCATGAATGTGACAAGCACCTTCAGCCACATGGACTAGGATTTATATATTAGAGAGTGTCTAAACCCTGCTCACATGCTCAAAATCTCAGGGAAATAATTTCCTGGGCTCCATAGCTTCTTTCTGTGTATGTAATTTGACAAATACAGTTGATCATTTAGATTTTACATGGTTTGTTCAAAGAGCCTGTGTTTCCATTATGCATCTAACTGTACCTTCAGTCTAGGATTCATTGCTTTCACTCAGAATAGGGATGGGATTAAAAGCAGGTATAACTAATCAAAAAGAAAAGTCAAGCACAAATGGGGCTCGAGTAGCTGGAAAATAGTACTTTTCCTCAGTTCATGTTAGAGAAATCATACCCAGCTCTAGGCTGCTTTCCTTCATTTGAGCTAGGGAAGATAAGTTATAAACCACATAGCATAAAATATTTCCATGAAGATTCCTGCAGACTTCTTTTGAACAGAAAAAAGTTTGCTATCTGTAAGAATTTATCTTTTCTTTGAAGCCCAATGTGAGTTTGCTTCCTTTCCTGTATTCAAAAAAGCAGGACACACCAGACAAATACACAAACACATCCAGGATTCATAAATGCAATCTGGGGGGGGGGGTGGGGGTGGGAAGGGCAACGTTCTGCTCTCCAGAAGATTTAGTTTCTTTTCCCTCCTAATTATGTTTTTTCACGGCTTTTCCCTCTAGTTTTCACACATGAGAAACATGAGAAACATGAGAAAGAAAAACATGCTGCTTATCCTTGTTTGCAATGCACATTGAATTTTCCTGATGAAATGCATAAATACGTTATATATTTTCCTCCAAAATATGTTTTTTGCCTTGCAGTGAATAACTGACTATAACCTCATTTTTGTGATTTGATGGCAACAATTTTAGCTCTATCCAGTGTACCTTCACACATCACCAAGAAAAAATATTATTTCATGGATTCAAGAGAACAAAGCTTGAAATCTCAAATATTTTCCTGAATCAAAGCAGCCAGATGCAGAAAGCAAAAAAGGAAAGAAATTTTATCGCTGTAACAAGCTTCTTTTCCTACTCCTTGTATTTTATGCAATTTTTCTTTGGGGAAAAAAAAAACCACATAAACCTGCCATCAGCTAACATAATTGTGCACAAAGGAACAGAAAGAAAGTGCTTCTTTTTACATCTGTGTTTTTATGGTAGCTGTAAGAATGTTTTCTAAATTAGATGTATATACTGCCCATTTAGTATTAGAGGGGGAAAGTGACACACCTAGGAGATACTCTTCAAAAACTTGCTGCGGAAAAGGCGGCTATACATGATTCATATTTCCAGCTGATTTACCACAGGAGCAGCAATGTGAGTAGTCAAGAGAAAATCGTGATTCAACACAGTTGTTCCCAACCAAACCTTAATTGTTTTTCCCATTAATTATTTTGCTCTGGCTATCTTTAATGTCCAAGGAGAAGATACACTTGGAGGAAATCCAGTTCACTGTACTGCAGGCACTGTCTTAGCTCTTCATCAAATGGAAAGAACAAACATTAGCAGGTCTGATCATTAACCCAGTGTTCCAAGATATATTGGTGCATTCTCACTTTTAGTTTCTGCTGCCTACTTACCAAAAATACAAGTTGGTTTTTGTTCTGAAGTGGTCTTCAGGTATATTCAAGCAGTGGAGTAAATCTTTCAGTGCTGCAAGTATTTAATGAAACTAATTTTTGTTTTGTATTTGCAAAATTTGAGCAAAATGCACATGTTCAGGCTGAAATTGTTTACAGCATCTTCAAAACATGAGTTTGGACCTGTTTGGTATAAATGGATAAAATGTTGATATATTTTAATCCCTTCTGTCTCACAGCAAGATACAAGAATTACTCCATCCCTGCCCAAACTGGATCTCCATGTTATTCCTGTGTGGCAGAAGGGATTTACAGGCAAGGGAGTTGTCATCACAGTCCTAGATGATGGATTGGAGTGGAATCACACTGACATCTATGCTAACTATGTAAGTTTGAGCATTAGAATGCTATGGAATAGATGAACCAGTTGTAAATTTGATAAACAGACGCTCCTCCCCAGCTCATTGTCTGTTCTGTAAGTCAGCTCCCACCGTACAGAGACTGAAATATTTGCCTTAGGCGTGATTTGGAACCTGGTCTGTGTCACAGGAAGCTGAATGTCACTTAGCAATGGTAGTGGGGTGGGTATTTTGTTGTCTTGTTTTTCCGTTCCTTTGTTCCCAGACACATTTTTATGCAGTGATTTAATGCTAAATTATTAAAGCTCCATGAAAAGGTTGTGGAATGGTTAATAGCCATCAAATTCTACAAGCTTGATTGCTGTCAATATGAGGCACATCAAATAAATAAATACAGAGTCTACAACCCATTTTGTATGCAATTTAAAAATGCCTTTTCCAGTTGTCTGAATTAATTCTGCTTTTCTTTGTAGGACCCAAAGGCAAGTTATGATTTCAATGACAATGATCATGATCCCTTTCCTAGATATGACCCAACAAATGAAAACAAGTGAGTAGCTTCACAGTTGTCTGAAGAGAGCAAAACATTAGTGTTGGTTTGTGTGTTAGAAGATATAGTGGAGAAATTTCTGTGTTTCTCCTGTGGTAGTTATTTTATAAAACGAAGAATCACTAGATGGTTGAGCTTGGAAGGGACTTCTGAAGGTCATCTGCTCCAGCAGGGAGCTCTGGAGCCTGCTGCCCAGGATGATAAGGATGGCTTTTGAGCACTTCCAAAGAGGCAGAGGCCACAACTTCCCTGTGCAACCTGTGGCAGTGCTCGGTTGCCCTCAATGTAAAGAATCATTACTGGGTATTCAGGACCTTTCTGTGTTCCAGTTTGTGGAAGCATTCTCACATAATGCTTATATAAACACTAGGATAAAATTCCCAGATGAAGAACTTCATAATTGTAATCTCCCTATGATGTCCTGAATTTCTTCATGTCTTTGCACATATAAGGTGATGATGTTTTTCTACAAGTTGAAGGAAATAATCTCTTCATGTGTCTCTGTGTGTTTCTGTAATGACACCTCCCAAAGTAGAGTTGTACTTCAGTAGTCTGCTTTTCATTGGAATTAGAAAAATAACGTTTCTTGATGGGTCTGTCAGATCTGGGCACACCCATTGTAGTCCAGTTACAGATTTTGTCCATAAGAAAGAGAACAGGAAAAACCTCCTTAGAAGCTGGAGTCAAAAAACAGTCAATTTCTTAAACAAATTAGGATGCCACAACTCAGTACAGATAGCAAGAAACCGGTGCATTGCTTCCCTGTTTCCTATCAGACAATACGGTAGCATTCACAACATAAATCATTGTATGAAGGGAAAAAAATCAGTCTAAGGATAAAAATCCCATGAATAAGACATCTGAAAAAATGGCATTTCTACTTTGTTACAGTGTTATTTTAGAGAAAGAATCCATTATTCTCTGTTATGATGTCATTATCTCTTAAATCTAACTGTATTGCCTCTAATCTTTATTAATAAGTAAATGGAATTCAGGTGAGAAGCATTGAAGCATGTCATTGAATAAGAATCTGTAGCATTACATAATACAACACTTACCTTGGGACTTACAGAACGGCTTTCTGCATTGAGGAATTAGAATCACCCATGAGGAAAAAAAAATTGCATAGAAAATAGTTTGTTACAAGAAGAAATTAGCAAAGGGGATACTTTAAAGGCTCACTTTCTGAAATCCTAAGTAAATGCAGTCATTTAGGAAAAAAGTATCCAAACTGTGATTAAGAAATACTTCTATCATATTTCTGTCTGAAGACAGCTTCCTAGCCCCGTAATTTTACGCCACTTTTTCCCTCTACTAAAATACTGGTATCTGCAGTGCGATTAAGGAAAACATTTATCATCTCATGAAAATATTCCTTTGAGCTTTAAGTAGGTAAAATTATATTTAATGAAGCTCAGGATAAATAAGTATTTTTGTATCATGTAGATACAACTCAAAAGCTCTTCAATAACTGCAATGCATTCATTGAAAGGAAGAATGTGGACAAATCGAGGCCCTTGAAGAGTCTTTCTGTACAATACAACGAAACTGTAATGATGTGTTCTTTATTCTTGCTGTATTTATTCAGGCATGGAACACGGTGTGCAGGAGAAATTGCCATGCAAGCCAACAACAGAAAATGCGGAGTCGGAGTAGCCTACAACTCCAGGGTTGGAGGTAAGGAAACAAAAATAATTAGATGTTTAATATGAATGGAAACAAGACAGATAGTGAGTGTTGCCAGATACCATTTATCTGAAATATGAATGATTGGTCGTTTTCAGAAAACATTTATGTTGCAGTATTATGAGCTTCAAAATCCTGCCTGGAAACAGTGCTGAGTGACACCTGTAATGCTGAACTCAAAAATCAACAGGATGTCAACAGGATTTCTTTAATAAAGTCTGGAATTTGATTATGAATAGATAGATTGGCAGAATATATAACAGCAGCAACAGTATAGGCAGGGATGATGATGATGATGATGATGATGATGATAGCAATGAAACTAGTAATCATAATGTTAATATTATTAACAACAATTAATAATATTAAGAACAACAACAACAATAATAGGAACAACTTATTATTTACCTAGAGTTAAGACAATACCTTTTAAGGAATGAAGGAGTAATTACTTATTAGCGTTTATCCAGGGGAGGAGAGGGATTAAGTAGAGTGAAAGTAGGAGTACACAAAATTACACCCATCCATATTTGCAGCATATTGTTTCCATTTACACAATCACACTCCAAAGGTCATGTCAGTCAAGTTATGCAAACTACTGTCCTTGTGTTTCAACACCTTCCTTCTCTACTGTCACCGTAGGTTAAATTAGAAAATAAGTAGAGTATTTCTTACCCATTGATCAATATCGTTGTTTTGTTTTTTCATCAGTGAGTCAATCTGTTAGTTGTTTATAAAATAATCATGATGCAAGTATCTGTTGCAAATGGTTATTTAGCTCAGAGGAAGTTATTTGTAGAGTCCTACTTTTTCCATTATTCCCTCCTTTTCCTTTTAAAGGACGGGATGATGGGTGGCAATTGACACCCATAACTGGCGTTCCTACCATTTCAGTGTGGAGTTTTGTCGGCTCCCAGTTACTCCACTGAGCTCTCATGGATGTCAGCTTTGCAGTTTGCCTTTGCCATAATGCATTATGCTGTCATGATCTGTTTAAATAAAATATCTCACTCACAATATGAAGATGTCAGATTTTCAAAGGAAGGCAAAAGGGATGTAGCTGCAAAGATGTCTGAAATCTCACTCTGCCCATATTTTAAGGCTCCTGCTTCTACAGAGGAGATTCTTCCACAGCTATTTGCATATGATCTGTGCTCATTTGCAAATGCAAACTACAGATCTGTGCGGGATGATTTATCTAGACAAGGGAAATAACAGCAGGAAAAGCAGTCCAGCAGTCCATATTACCCAGTGAGCAGCATACACTTTGGTGAGGGAGGAGGAAGAATGGAAAAATATATAGGTTTAGCAAAAAAGTGTGGCTAAAACCATCACAAAAAGTTGAAAGAAATTGTAAGCTGTTAGATGTGACCAGACTGATTACGACAGGCGGAAGAAAAATATATTCAAAGAGCAATGGAAGATAAGAGAAGTCTTCAAAAGATTCAGATAAATTTGGAGTGGCCAAACAATGGAAATTTTTTTGATCTAAGCTCTACAGGATGAATTTCTCCATACGCTGTTTTTTACCCTTTTTTTTTTTTTTTTTTTTTTTTTCCCTTTTCTTTTTGTTTTTTCTTTTCCTTTGAACCCATGGAATGACACATTGCACACTTTTACTTGACATTTGTTCAGGATGACTTCCTTAAGTGGCTGTTAGCTTGTAGCAGTTGCCACATTGGACAAATCAGTGGTCCAGCCAGTGACTTCTCTCTGATCATCGGCAGTATTTGCTTTAGGGAAAGAAACCCTGACAATGTGGAATACTTTGTTCTCTAACTTTCAGCATCACAGGTTGGTTTAACTTTGCCTTGAGGGTAAAACAAAACATTCCATTAAGTTTTTTTGTTGTTTGTTTTCTGTGAAAGTACTGAGTTTAGCAATCCTGAATGTTCTCTCCAGTCACATCAATGCCTGGGCCTGTTCTGAATCGTTGACTAGCCTCCCTAGTACTTTGTGGCTGGGAGTACCATGAGCTTCTCTGTGCACCGTGTGAAGAAAAAATACTCTTAATTCCAGTTTTAAAAGTGACACCTTTCAGTGCCCTTTAACATTTAGCTCTTGGTTTTGTGGATCTGAGAAATGTGTATCAATCGCCTCCGGTATAAAGCAGGGTATGTGCATTTTCAATGCCTACTGGACCCTACCACTGTGTTATGATATTTCCATGGTGCTGCCATGGAAATTAAATTATTAAGAAGCTCCATTTTACAAAGGACTGGGCTGAGAGTTCGTGCATAGCGACATGTTGCTAAAAATAGTTTTCTGCTAGGCAGATACATATATGTGTGTCTGAAATTACCTGGGGCTTTGCCTGCTTTTGATTTTGTGGGACTGATGATGGGAGCAAGAATAAAAGAGTTTATGCAAGAGGACAGAATTGGAATCTGCTTAGGGGAATATCACTGCAGTCATCAAATCCCTGAGCTGACTTGAACCATCAGGATTTCTGACGATCAGGAAGGCAAGGCAGTGATTTTTTCCTTCAGCTGTTTTCATCAGTGTAGAGTCGTTGTTTTTGGGGTGTGGTTTGGTTTTTTTGTTGGTTTGGTTTGGTTTGGTTTGGTTTGGTTTGGTTTGGGGTTTTTTGTTTGTGTTTTGTGGTTTGGTTTGGTTTTTTGTTTGGTTGGTGGCTTGTTTTGTTTTGTTTGTTTTGTTTGTTTGTTGGGCTTGGGTTTGGTTTTTTTTTTCTTTTTTTTTTTCCTTTTTTTTCCCCTTATTACTTATTTATTTGCAGACTTGTGCACATTAGTGCTTGCATTCCCACTATCTCATTATGTGTTGCAAGCTCTCACCTGGGGCTTGCAGTCACTTTCACAGGGGCAGATCTTTGCTGGCATGAGAGAATCTGGCAATTCTGAACCAACAGAGAAAAGAGTAACCAAGTCATTCTCTGTTTAAGACAATCCTGGGTAAGTGGTGTTTTAAGTAGCTGAGGCACAGGATAGACCTCGGTTCTTTTCCCAGCTTTGTGAGTGAAAATGGAGCAGCTGTGGTAGAGTGGATTAACTCCTTTGTCTGATTTTAGCACTAATGAATATGAAATAATAAAGCTCAGCTTTATCTTGGAGGCATTAGGAGTATTAAGAAGTCAACCATTTGGGAAAAGAAGAAAAGAACAATGCTTGCAGCCTTTTTTTCCCTGCTTGATAGCATTAAAAAAAAAAAAAAAAAAAAAAGGATCCTGAGCTGCAAGGGTAAGGTTGGAGGTTTGTTGTTGTTGTTGTTGTTTTAATAGAATGGCTACATTTTACCTGCTGTGCTTTGGCAGAACCCCTGTTTTGTGGAAAATATTAGAAAATGAGTACTCATAATTCACCAACTGCCAGCAACAGCGCAGCTGCATTGTAGTACTAACCTGCCAAATCCAAGGGAGCCCAGACATCTTTATTGCCTGTAGACATAGGCTGAATCCTGATTGCTGTGGGTCTTATATATATTGCTGCTGTTGCTGTAAGAGCCATGCCACAGTGGGAATTTTGCCAGATTTCTGCTTTTTATGCTGTCTTCCAGCATTGGACAGTGGTAGAAGCCTCACTGCTTTGCACAGCAAAGGATCCAGTGCAGATGAACCACTGCCTGCACCTGAATTTTCAGTATCACTGAGCCCAGGCTTGCTCTGAAGGAGATTAGATCATGCAGATTCTAATAAATTGTTAATGACTAGATATCTCAGGATTGCTCACAGTAGAAAAAAACCTGTGGCAGTAGAAAAACAGTGAGATTTTTTTTCTGTGGGGCAAATTGAAGAGCTAGTGAATTTGCAGCATCACAGAGATAGCAAAACCTTTAATTACTGTTAGAGCCAAGTGCTTTAGTCAGAAAATTCAGAACTACATCTTTGAACTAAAGCTCTTAGAACTCTTAAAAGTAACGTTGGTAAAACTTATTTTATTTCAGTGGCATTTTAGCAGTTTGAGAAGTCTTTGTTGCAGATGTGAGAGAAGAAGGAGGAAGAAAGAGAAAGCAGTAAGAAAAAATGGGAACAGTAAGCAAGACATCATCTTCTTGGGTCTTTGTAGAAGGAGGGAAAGAAATAAATAGGAGACTAACAAGAATTTAAGTTGTTTTTTTTTTTTTTACATTTGTAGAGAAACACTGAGCTTTGCAAATAAAGTCTAACAGTACTGTTTTACACTGACAGGAGCTGTTCTGAATATTGCTTGCATGAACAACAGTTGGCTGTGGTTGCAGTACTTATAGCTTAATTTTACTGGTAACATTAAAACCAGCTAACAAAGACAAGGAGGAGGGAACAGAAAGTAATCCAGTCTGCTTTTTTTTTTTTTTTTTTTCCTGTGAAGGTATACGAATGCTGGATGGAATAGTTACTGATGCTATTGAGGCCAGTTCCATTGGTTTCAATCCAGAACATGTGGATATTTACAGTGCAAGCTGGGGCCCTAATGATGATGGCAAAACTGTGGAGGGACCTGGGAGACTGGCACAGAAGGCTTTTGAGTATGGGATAAACCAGGTACGATACTTCAGAGAAAAAGGAAGCAAAAATTTAGCAGAGAAGAGAACTTTAAAATTGTTGATACCAGAGAAGAAATGAAAATTGTTTGTGCTGTCTTTGCTCAAATATATTTGAATGGACACAATACATTTTAATAGTACATGTGAGAGAAATTTCCAGATAGAAGGGATTTTTGAGAAAACACCACTAGGGCTTTCTAAACTGGTTATTAGCTGCTAAATGGATAAGCTTTTTTTTTTGCATCCTTAGTTTTGCTGCCTTTTTCTCACCCTACACCCACCCTTCTCTGCTGCTTGTTTTACACCGAACAGTAATTGGATTTCTGCACTGAAAGCCCATAAAATTTAATGTAAAATTCCTGCTTCATGAACAGTTTGCTGTGTGAAATAGTGATGCATTTCAGCACCCTGTGGATGAGCTTGTATTGTGCTAATTGCATTAATTTATAAATTGGTGCATGTCATGATCCAATTAAAATGCAAACAGTACAAATGCTGAAGAGTACTGGGAGCAATTTTTTGTTTGTTTGTTTGTTTTTGTTGTTGTTGTTACACTCTTTGGATCTGTTTGGGTGATAAATTGGGTGCAAACTGAGAGCTGCCATGAATTTATTAGTAAACTACTTAGTTCTTGCCAATGAGGTGAAAAGATGTCTAAAGATGGACAGGTACTAATAAAGAGAAGAAGACTGAATCATAGAGGGGAGAAGAGAGAAATAGCTTGAAGGACAAGCAAACAGAAAATTTTGGGTAAAGGGCCATTAATATCAGTAGGCAGAAGGAGAAAAGGAGAGAACAATTCAGATGCTGACAGCTGACAAAGATACTCTGAGGAAATAATGGAGACGGAGAGGAGAGGCTTGTAACAGGTTATATGCCCATAGGTAGGTAGTAAAACTACAGGGATAATTAAAGGTGGAAATGAGGCAACAAATATTCATTGGTCTTATTCTTAAAAAGCAGGTTCTTTGGTGGAGAATGTATCTTTTTTTCCAGTTTGTTTTATTTCTGATGGGGAACAAATGTACCCATTTATCTCTCAGGATGCAAGCATTCCTTTTGCAACGGTCTGTCTGATCTCCATTCTGCCTAAAGTCAGCCCATGTTTGGATTGCAACAACTCTAATCCTTGGATTCTTCACTGCTGCTCTGGTGGAGCACCTGAGCACAGGCTTAACCTGAAGAACCAAGGAAGTGTTACCATCATTCTAAGGGAAATCAGAGCAGGTGTTGGGATACACCAGAGCTATTTCGGAATGCAGTCTTTGTTTTCAAGAACGCTATATAATTTTCTGCAGTTGATATGTCTTGCCTTTCCAAATTTAAAATTTTGTCACAGAGTACATATTATTTTTCTTTGCTTTTAATGTGTAAGTGCTGTAAATATCTTAGCATTTGCATAAAGAACTGCAAATCTCACCTGAGTGGAATAATAAAAAAATATTTTGTATTCCAACTGCCACGGAATATTAAAATGTGCTTATATTAATAACGAACATGTATGTGCATATATATTAATAATGAACAACACATGAAATTTTGCTTGTCACACAAAACATTTATTTTCCTCGGGAGATCTAGTAGAGCTTAGGACGGGATAGTGATGTATGTTTCCTCTGCGATAGCTGTGATGTTTTATATGGTTATCCCTGGAGGCTGGTGTTGCTGACCCATGGATCTGTGAGAGAAAAGAGATGTGCCCATCATTCATACTCCTAACCCATACCTCTGTGAGTACAGGAAAGGAAAATTAAATAAACCCTGAAAGACTTGCCAATTCTTTTTTTTTAAGGCAATTTTTCTAGAAATGGTGAGAATCAAACAGCAGCATGTGGAAAAATTTACTCATTGAACACAGACTCTGTTTTTTAACTTGAAAACCTGAGGAAAGTTGCTGTATCTGGAAAACTAAACCCTAGGCCAGTGAGATTAAGAGCTGTGCTGTAGGGCGAGCAGTGGGATATCTCAAACAGCTGGTTTATTCTCTCTTGTTTTCTGCAGCACTTTTGGAAATTGCTCCTCTTCCATGTTTGCTATATTAGGCTTTTTGAGGAAAAAAGTTGTTAAGGATACATTGTGAGATCTGAAATCTCTTCGGTAACTGTTTTGTGGTGTTTGGTTTTGTTTTGTTTTGTTTTTTTTTTTTCCCCTTAGGGCCGAAATGGGAAAGG
Source organism: Hirundo rustica (assembly GCF_015227805.2). Classification (NCBI taxonomy): domain Eukaryota; kingdom Metazoa; phylum Chordata; class Aves; order Passeriformes; family Hirundinidae; genus Hirundo; species Hirundo rustica. The sequence goes on along the minus strand of NC_053488.1, from coordinate 77,508,249 downwards.
CTCCATTTTCGTGTGGGCTTCAGGGAATGGAGGTCGTCAGGGTGACAACTGTGACTGTGATGGTTACACTGATAGCATATACACAATCTCCATTAGCAGTGCTTCTCAGCAAGGGCTTTCTCCCTGGTATGCAGAGAAGTGCTCTTCAACTCTGGCCACAGCATACAGCAGTGGGGATTATACTGACCAAAGAATTGTAAGTTGCTTTTACCAGTTTCAGAACTAATAGAAAGGTACAATATATGCAAATAACAAATGAAACCTCTTAAATGCTTGGCTTTGAGTGGCAGCTTTATTTTGTATGTTATGTGCTTAGTGCTTTCATCTGAAAACTTTAAGGGATTTATAACCCAAAAAGTGATTGTATTCCTGTATTCTTCAACCTTAAAGCAACAGCTAAACAAAATCATTTTATTGATGCAGTTGAATCAACATGTTGAATTTGTCCATGGTTTGTGAATGCTGTTTGTGTATGAAAGTGGTCTCTGCATGGTTTGATATGGCACTATTCTTCACAAAGGGCAAATGAATAGAGATTCAGAGTTAAAAGAAAACCTGTGATGTCAGGGCCTCTGTTATACCTTTGCCATTACCTTTTTTAAGCGAGAGACAGCAACAACAGTGCCTCCGAACCTTCCAAACTCAGCAAGCAGGCATAGAAGTCTGTGAGCCTTCCTTAATTGTGCTGAATCAAATTGCTGTGGTACAATAATACCGAAATACCTGTAATTTCTGTCCAGCCCTGGTAGATGCTAATTTTACAATACACTGCACTGATGAGGATTAAAAGAGTGTCATTCCAAGTTAGCCTGGACTTCATTCCTTACTAAGTGGCTTCTCTTTATAATTGAGATTTAGATACATGGGCTGATGAGTTTGGTGTTTATTCGTTGCAAATTATAGTTCTTCTGCTGAAGAGGGAGCAGAACACCAATACTAATCCTATGAGTAATTTCCTAGTAAGCAGTAATTTTGAATGTTCTAGGCCCAACACAATGATCTGTTTTCATGATTCACCAGTAAGCCTGAAACACTTACTGTGAAACTTTAAACTAAAATAAGATATGCAGTGTGGGAGTATTCTGTTCCAACACAAAATGCTTTGATACTAAAATTATAGTTGAAGTAAAAAGATTGGGTTGAAATATGAACAGATTTAAACACTCATCACGTTTTCTGCTGGTGAGGAGTGTATTAATACACACCCAGTAAGGGACACGTACTTATGTTTGTGAGTATGGATATGACTGCATTTACAACTGTTTATTTATGGGGTTTTTTTGTGTTTTTTTTTTTGGTTTTTTGTTTTGTTTTGTTTTGTTTTGTTTTGTGGGCTTTGTGGGTTTTGTTTTTGCTTTTGCTTTTGTTTCATTTTCTGTCAAGACAAGTGTTGATCTTCACAATGAATGTACAGAAACTCACACGGGGACCTCTGCATCTGCACCTCTGGCAGCAGGAATTTTTGCTCTGGCACTGGAAGCAAAGTAAGATGTCACACCGTCAGCTTTGAAACTCCCCTCTCTCAACCACCCCATCACCTTCCCCAAAATGCCTGTTTTAAGAGGTGCTAACTCATAGTGCAGCTGCACTTTTTGTCAGTCAGACTTGCTCAGGCTGATGACTAAAATAAGCAGCTACTTGCCCCAACACCTTCCTAGAAAAGCAGAACCTATGTGAGTAAATCATGATGACTGGGGGATATTTTGTGTATTGGCAAAATCATTTACTGATTTCTGGTCAGATGCATGTAAAAGTGAGGGTGCACATGGATTCAGGAGAATGTGATCTGAAGACAATAGTCTGCAGGGGTTTAAACTGAGCCTCAGCCATATTACAGAAAAATTTCTGCCAGTGATGAGGCACAAAAAGGAAGGTGCCCAAGCTTGTCTGTCAGAGCAGGCAGGGAGCAGCCAGGTTTGGATCCTGTAGGGCAGGTAGGCAGAATTTAAATCTTGGGGAAGATAAGAAAGGACAGGACAATGGCTGGTTTTTTTCCACAGAAAACACATTAGGCAGTGGTGCATAAGTTTAATACTCTTGTAGTGTAGATTCAGCTCTGTTTTCTACTGCACAACCCTTCGGTGATGGGAGCCAAAGCACTTAGATACTCTAAATGGTATAGGGTGAGTCACAGATGGAGTCAAATATCCAAAGTCCAGGTCCTAAAAAGATGGATGGGAAAATCTAGTATTGATAGCTAACTTAAAATATTTGATTTGTTTTGGAGGATTGAACTCTACTCTTCCTAGATACCTGTTCTTCATGGACACAGAAATCTTGTCTGCCTGGAGATGTATTGTGAGGATAAGTGCAATATGCTGTGTGTTATAGAACAGTGGGATGCCGTATACATTCGAAGCATTTTCTGTTTCAGTCTAATAATTGATAGAAAAATCATGGATAACCCTGAAACAACTAACAAGCAACATTTTCCGAACAGCCCAGGTCTAACATGGAGGGATATGCAGCACTTGGTAGTGTGGACCTCAGAATATGATCCACTGGCTGGAAATCCAGGATGGAAAAAAAATGGAGCAGGATTGATGGTCAACAGCCGGTTTGGGTTTGGGCTACTCAA